>NW_024345601.1:3893499-4023184 GCF_902729225.1 Pteropus medius | reverse complement strand
TTCTGCCTCCCACAAGAGGGCTTTTCTGTAAATGATTCATGTTTGAATGCCTTCATACTGTGCTTCGAGCATTAGGATATACTGTAAATTCTAACCTCCCACAGTTCATGACAAGGAAGACCCATTCCTGCCTCTGGTGCAGGATGGTGAAGGGATTCCGGGCATGAGTTTCGAGGATGAGGTCAGACATTTAGACATCAAGAGGTGTGATGCTCACCCCTGGTTCTGAGTGATCCTTGGGTACAGTCTGGACACAAAGCAAAAAACCAAAAAGAAAAAGCAAATTTCAGGGATTCAGGCCTCCTTCTTCAGGTCAACATGAAGCCAGATGATTTACTATTGCCTAGCTTTCCCCAAAATGCAAAAAAAAACTTTCATATAAAAAGCTTTTAATTTTAAAAAGCTCAAGAAAAAAACATTTATGTTAAATTTGATTTATAAATATCATTTTTACTTATATTGTCAGGGCAGTTTCTAAATCTAAGTCTTTGGAGCTTGTCAAAGGACAAAAAGGATTTATTTTTGGAAGAGTATATTTCCTGGTGCTCGGTGAACTTGGAAATTATGGGAACTGTCAGAAGGCCGGCAGCAGCTGTGAGGCAGAGCAGAAATTCAGGGCTGTAAGAGGTGGTTGTGGCTGGACGCCGGTGTGCCTCTGGCTGGTGGCAGGTCAAGGGTCTCACAATAGCCACCTTCTCCCTGCCGTGTTCCATCATCTTAGATATTTTTGGCAATATGAAATGCAGAAGAATAGCACTTCTATGAAGATTCTTCATATAAAATGTTTCCTTTGACTGCTTTCCATAAAATGTGAAGTCAATTTCATTTTCTAATTTTAATCATGAAAGTGAAGCCTGGAAGCCTCAATTTCTGTGTAATGGAAACTGCTCTGGAATCGCTGTGCTTTTGGACTGCAGAGGGAGGGCAAGGCTGTTATTAACTCTTGGTGTCATCGTTGGGTCATGGGACCTTGAGGGGATAAGTAAAACTTCTATAAAATTTCATTTCAAAGCACTCATGTTCTGTGGATTTTTTTTTTTCTTTTTCTTTTTTTCATTTCATGGTGTCCCTTTGCCCCTTTCATTTTCTCCTGGGAGGAGTCTCTTATTACTTTTTAAATTTCATGCAAGCAGTGTATTAACTGGAAAGTACCAGTTTAGAAATGTTATTTTTTATTAAGTTTTTATAGTATTCCTGGGTAAAAAGGTATTTTTATAGAAAAAGTTCTGTTCTTTTTCTCATGAGTCCATAAAATAAATTTTTATATCAGTTTTTATTACACATAATAGGTAAAATCAATATCCTTTAAAAAATTAGAAGTTTGAGACTGATGGGAAAAAATGGCGTAGACGATAGAGGCTTTGTTCATCCCTCTTGCGACCAAATCAAATTTGTGACAGAAACATGGAGCAAACAGCAAGCAAAGTTGCCTGGGATCTAGATGAACAGCTAGGGAGAGAAATAATCAATCTGCAATGGTAGGAGGTAAGAGGGGCCGAAGTTGTGCGGATGCTCGTTCCTGAGCAGGTGAGTGGGACAGAGGCTATGGCAGCGGCAGCCGGCTTACTTAAACGAGCCTTGGCCGCGAGCAGACTTTTCCTATGATGGACCTGCTCGCCCTGAGCACCAGCGCTGGGTAGGCTGCACAGGGGGCTCCAGGGACTTACAGGGGGGCACTGAGTTGTCGGAGCGAGGGCCGGAGGTGGGGCTCTCTCCCTGGCAGAAGTGCCAGCAGTATCAAGTGTTCCTCTGTTGTCCTGTCCTCTCCCAGTGTGCAGATGCAGTGTCTCCATAGTTGAGACATCATCAAACTGGATAACAGAGGTCGCTCTGCCCAGAGGATTCCCTGAAACCCCACCTCCCCAACTCGCAGCCCCACTCAAGCCACATCCAGTTGTGTCCTCAGCAAGTTCCATGTTCCCTGCTGAGCAGAGCCAAGACACACACTGGTGGCAGCTGGCCTTGGTTTCTGGTGTGGTTTCTTGAAGCAACTATAAACACAACATCTGTGGATTGCTTGCTGAATCTTAACAGGTATCCCCGGAAGGACACAGGCTGGGGCTAAACTTGGCCTGCAGCTGAACCCTTCTCAGGACTGTGCCACTGGACACCTACTACACAAAACCACTCTAATAAGACTGGAAGACTTAGGAGCTTTGCTTAGGACATAGTAACAGACACAGAAAGGCAGCCAAAATTGGAAGACAAAGAAGCAGAAACCATGTGAGAGAACAGAACAGAGATCCAGGAATAATAGAGTCAAGCAATTTAACAGATGTAGAGTTCAAAACACTGGTTGTAAAGATGCTCAATAAACTTTGGGAAAGTGTAGATGAACTCAGTGAGAATTTTAACAAAGAGATAGAGAACATAAAAATGGAATTGGAAATTATAAAAGGGAACCAGTCAGAAATGAAGGATACATTATCCGAGATGAAGAGTATATTAGAGGGAATAAATAGAGTGGATAAAGAAGAGGATTGAAGCACCATTATAGAGGATGGGTAAGTTAAGGACACCCAATCAGAACAGCAAGAAAAAAGAAGCCAAGAATGTAATAATAATTTAAGGAGCTTATGGAACACAATTAAATGTAAAAATATCCATGTGCGTACATATACATGTGTATGTGCATGCATGTGTGTGCACATGTCCTTGACCTAAGTGCTGCTATATTGCATATAGCATTCTGAAACATACATTTCTCTCCCCTCTTTCAAAAATGTTATTTGTTTCATTACATCTATAGCCAGTTCATTCATTTAAACATTTTGTTTAGCAGTTCTTTTTTTTAATGGACTTATGGAGTTGTTGGTAATGTTTTGTTGTTACTAATGATGCAAAAATCATCCTTGTTTACATTTCTTTTTGCGGGCGTAGGTGTTCTAGGAAATAGACTTTTATTATTATTTTAAAAATTTGAAGTATTTCAAACATTCTAAAAGTATAGAGAATAATATAAGAACACCCAACTTTAGCAAATATTAATATTGGCTCTAAAATCCTTAAGTTGGTAAAGATATTATCTCATGCAATAAATGGGAGTTTTACTGGGATTTGCTCAAAGATAGTGTCTCACCGAATTAGAATTATTGTTATTGATGGGATTGCCTGAAAATTGTATGGCTTTATTCAAGAGAGAGAGATTTGGGGAAAACCCAGATTTAAAAAACAGCAAATGTTAGGCCTATCACCCAGATGGGCACTCTGAATAAAATACCAGGTAGGCTCAGCCAACTTTTATTTTAGGATTTCTTCATGTTTTTCTTAATAGATTTAATAAAAGGAGACAGAAGGAGGAATCACAAAAGGTTAAGAATAATAGACCTGAAAGACTTGCTCAGAACTGATATAAACTCATTTCTCATCTTGGATCCCTTCCTTGGCTCTAGTGTTAAGTGAGATGAGAAGTGCATTCAGGAATTTATTCTAAGCCTATTTCAGTACCCAGAATAAATTTGTGATAAATCAATTTCATCCTCATGTGTGATTTCAAGCCAACCAAAGAAAGAAGAAGGAAAGGAACCAGGTCAGAGCCCAACTTACTTTACCAAGCCATGGGAAATGGAATTCTCTAAAGATAAATAAATATGTAAGTTCAGGACTTAAAAATGATAGTAATAGGTAGCATCAGGAGTTTTATTGAAGCTTCTCATTTTTTACCTGAGGAAATGGAACTACAGAAAAGGAGGATCCTGTGTCCTAATTCATGCACCTGCAGAGAGAGATCCGTGTGTGTCTCTGAATTACAGAGTCCTCAGACCACTTGTAGTCCTCTGCCAGAAGCAAGGGCACGTGGCCAGTTGTATCTTCCTGCCAGTGCTGGGAAAATGTGATCCACTTCAGCATCAGCTCCTGTAAGCTTTGGAGACCTAGTCTTAATAACTAGAAATGAAGTCTCCATGTTCTTGTTGGTGAGTGTTTCATGGGTTTTGTTTTTAATGCTTAACATCCTTGGGAGAATTCCTTCTGGCTTGTCTATTAATAGTAGAATAAAAGGAACCATGGGAGGTTTCTTAATATCCACAATGTATTGGGATCCTGTTCCTGGCTGCAATGGTGTTTTGTGGGAATGTGGTTTTCAGTTTTTACGTTATGTTACCTTGATCATGGCTGGAAGAAAAAGCTTGTGGCCTCCAACTTGCAAGACAACAGCAATGACGGTAACCACAACCAGGAGTCAGTTTGGGGCTTTTATGGATTCATTGTTCACAGTGAATACTGTGAAGTACTATACTGTGAAGTACTATATATTTTAAGGCTATAAAAATGAAAAATCTGTATTTTAGCAGAGCGGATATAACTTGTACAGTCATTGATTTAGGATTCTAGTGTAGATAGTAATTCTGAGGGATTTTTTTGCATCCTTTCTAGGATGCAGGGTAGCTGGCATTGGAACTGATGTCATCTGGGGCCTCAGATTGCTGCCGCAGGTCTTGGAGGCCTGTAAGTGCCACTTTAAAGAGTGCCAAGGCTCTGAGAGAGACCAGAGCAGAAATGAGCCCTCTCTGAACAACGGTAGAACAGGGCAGCCACATTAGATCTTTAATTACATACTGTGTTTTTGTGGCCACTGAGGCCTGTGATGAGCTGGCAGCTGGTCTTGGTCTGGCATTTTTTCTGTAAGACTCTAAAGTACCCATTGTAGAAGAAGAATGTCTTTATGAGCTCGTGCTGCAGGTACATGCTGGTGAGCCTGTGGTCAGCATCTCAGCATGGAGTGAAGGGGTGTTCCAAGGCCACTGTATGGCCTTGTGTCTGCTATTCACCTCATCTGCCCTTTTATTTAAAGACTGGGAATACACAAAATGTAGAGTTTAGCTTTTGAAATTCTCTCCTTTTTTCCCCTTTGAGGAGTTTGGAGGAAGGAAAGGAAGAGTAGTTAAGAGTGGGTTGTGAGTTGGGTGGCTGATTCCAGCTTGCTTGCTGCTAGTTGACCTTGGCCACATCACAGAACTCCTCAGATCTGGTGTTAGAGGGTTGGGCCAGGTGATCCTATGGAGACTTTCTGGCTCTAGAAATCTGTGATTCTGTCATGTTGATGTTGGCCATTTGTAGGACCTCTTTTCTCATCTGCTCTCAGCTCTCCCTGTTGACACTGTTTTTCCTTAGGCCTTTATTCTCCAGAAGAAATCCATAACTCCATGTGGTTTTGAAATCTCCTTTGGAGACTATTAGGAACTGTGCAGGCGTTGGTCTTTGTGTACCCTGATGGAAACCAGATGCTGGCAGAGGAGGGCATGCATGTTAATGAGCCATATGGGCCCGATTGCATTTTGGGCTCTTTAGCTCTGACCTTCTGAGACGAATCACTTACATTTGGCTTTAACTTCAGCTCAGCAGAACAAAGTAAGCCCTGACAGTGGGGAAAAGGAATTCTATCTTATTCTGCTCCTCTAATCAATCAACCTTAAAGTCTCAAAGAGCAAGTGTTTCAGAAATAACAAATGCAAATAACATTTGCATTAAAAGTTTTTATTTTACAAAAAAATGTATTGGTGTTTTCATTGGCTTTGAGTAGGAGGCTAATTTCTATATTTGACCCATACTATATATATAAAAATTGGACCAATTACCTTCTTTTGTTTCCTTTTCACAAATATATGTTGACCACTTTTCATATGCCAGATTCTGTGTTAGTCATGGGTACAAGAAGAGAAATAAGGCATGGTTTCTTCAGGAGGCTTATGCTTTAATGAGATGAAAATCACACTGGGACATTCTTAGGGGACATCATTGGCCTGGTGCTGAGGGAGCAAGTAGAATGCATAGAGTCTTATGTGGGAAAATAAGAGTAGATAACAGTAGAGTAGATATGTGTCCATAAGCAGATATCAAACAGCTGGCTTGAGTCTTGAAGCGTGAGGAAGAGTTGGCTGGGTCTGAAAGCTTGGGGCAGGAGCTGGCACATTCCTGGAAGAGTGTGAACAAGAGAAGGGAGGCTTGAACCTGCCTGGTGGGATAACAAGCAGTTCAGTGTGGTGCGGTGAGAAGGCTGTGGGTGGGAATGAAGATGAGAGGAGCAAGCAGATGACGACAGTGTTCAGTGTCCTGCTGAGGAGCTTGGGGCTTGGTCTTTTGGCAGTGGGCAGCCACTGCAGAATGTTCAGCAGGGTAGGAAGGTCAGATTTGCTTTTTGGCTCTGACTGTATTGTAGCAGGATGGCAGACGGATTGGAATGGGCAAGATAAGGAGGACCTGAGAGGTCAGCACCACACTGAGCCAGGCTAGAGAGGAACAGAGTGAATTAGATGTACAGGGAGTGACAGTGAGCCAGAGAAGAGGGGACTGATTGAATGTGGAGGATGAGGGCAGTCAAGAATGTGGCTTGGATTTCTGCTGAAGGTGACTGGAGGATGGTGCTATCATTATCCTACATGGAGTCCACATAAGGCAGTTTTAAAAGGCCTCTTTTTTTTCCTGAATTACTGTTGTTCTATTTGTACATCTTATCTCTCTGGTGCTATTAATTTTCCTCAAGTGCCCAGTGACCCTTGGTTGTTGATAACCAGTTTATTTACTGTAGGAAACTTGTGCAGTTTTCTTGTCTGATGCCATGGAAGTCCTTGCTGGAATTGCCAACTGTAGGGTCTGTGGCTAGACTGTCAATAGATGTGTGTGCCCCATACCTAGTAGCCTCATTCTTGACTGCTGGTTCTCAACCTTGGTGGCACATTAGAATCACCTATAAAAATTCCCAATGCGTAGGTTGTACTTCAGACCCACAACACCAGATTCTCTGGGGATGGGACCAGAGGTGGTTCCAGTCTGCAGCCAAAATTGGGACCACTGGTCTGGGCCATTGTGGGAGGGACCAGGAAGACAGGCCATTGCCCGGGCCACTGCCTTAATGGGAGGCTTTTACCAAGGGCATCTGTCTGTAGGGCTGGCTAGATCATTTGTGGGGCTCAGTACAAAATGAAAATGCCATATTCCTTGTTCAAAAAGAAGGAAAAAAATACCTTTAAAGGCACTACAGTGTAAAGCTTTTCCCTTTCTTCCCTGGTCTTTCTCAGGCCTTGTCATAGTGCTTTTTATTTGCTCTTTAATGTCATTCTAACCAAAGACAAATTAAAAATTTAATTATTATCATGAATTTTATGGTTTATCTTTAAATTTTCCAGTGCCAGTTTTAAATGCAAATTTAATTTTTATGTAGAATTGCCAAAATTACACAATTTGTATTTTACAGCTTGTACATGTGCATTTTGTTTTTACCAGAACAGTGGAAATGCTACACAAAATTAATTTACCTATTTTTGTTTCGCTTCTTGATAAATGTATGTTCTGTAATGCTCTCTACCTTCGATTTACTAATGAGTAAAAGAGGCCTGACAGGAAAAGGAAAAAGACAGTTTTTGTTCTGTTTCAAAGCAAGTTCTGGTTCACTGCAAAACGTGACCCCTTGGGGCTGTCAGCAGCCCTGCTCGCTCAGTCGTAGATGTAACACACTTATTTTACGCTTGCTTTGAGTGTCCTGAACTTCCACACTATGGTTCACAGGAATTCTGTGCTCTCAGAATGCTGTATGTGAATAGGGGCAGCAAGGAAAGGCAACATACATACATACTGTGCATATCTTCTCTGCTCACAGCATGCTTCGTTGTAGGACTTCACCCACAAAACACAAAGTCAAAGATAAAACTGAGAATTTATCATATTGTCACCTGATCCTACTTCCTCCTACCCCTAACACTCCACACTCCCAGGCCCTTATCCTGGCTACCTTTCTTCACAATGGAGCTGGGCCTCTCTTCCTGCACTCCTGGCCTCCATACCCTGATTATCCTTATTCATACTGCAGCCTGCTCCTAACCCCTATCGCTGCTGTGTACTGTAGAGCCCCCTACCTTGTTCCATTTCTTACAATTTTGTAAGACTTACCACATTCTAAAATAGTACAGCTGGTTATTTACTTTAAAACATTTATTGTCTTTTTTCCTGCAGAATATAAGTTCCCCAAGGACATGGATGTTTGACCAATTAAGGGAAGGCAGTAGGCAATTCAGAATTGATATGTGTTATTTGCTGGTGTGAGAATATATCTTATAAAGTAGGCATTACAAATTAATGGCAGACAGAAGTAATTAACTGGTTGGCAATTATAGAAAATTAATCATTTTAGATCCTTTATACCATATTTAAAAATAAATTCCAGTGGAATTAAAGATATAAATGTAATTCTAAAAAATCTCATAGAGGTTACTGGTCTTCCTGGATATCAAAGTGTATTACAATGTGACAGCAATGAAAAGAGATGGTGCTGGCAGAGCAAGAGAGAAACTTATTGGAGGACTAGATGAGAGAACTGAAAGAAAACTTGATTATGGGAAGTTTGTTATATAATAAAAATAACATTTTGGATCAGTGGGCAAGAAGTGGATTTTCAACAAAGGTGTTATGACAACTGGCTAGTTAGTTTTAAAAATTGAATGCAATGGAGATATATGTACTTATGTGGAAAAACGTAGTAGTTATGTTATTAGATTGAAATAAGCCATCTCCAAAGCATACATGTAGTGCAATTCCAGTTATGTAAAGACAGAGACTATCTATTGGTATGTAATCTGTTTATCTGCCTCCCTATCCTTTCATGGATCCTCTACCTCTAGTATATTCTGGTAAAGAGAGGATTTGTCTTGAATTCCTCATGACTGGTTCCCTTGGGAGCTGTCTCACTTCATCTCTTGGCCCTCTCTGCGGGGCTCAGCTGACTGCACTCCTGGCCAGTGTTGGAACTCCTGGGCCCCAGTATAGAAGTGAGCCCTGGGCAGCCTATGTCACCCTGAAACATGAGACTGGTCAATGTAGTTTTCCTGGAGGGTGAATGGAGCATCAAGACTTCTTGGAGCTCCCCAGGGGATTCCAACATGCAGCTAATGCAAAGAACTGTTCTAGTTGGTTCTGGTAAGAATTCTTCCTCTTGGGGCATAACACAAGATCTAAGCCAAGGATGCTGCTCCAAAGGGTTAGGACATAGGCCTCACCAGATTCTTATAGTTGTATAGAGATGGAAGTGCATCTGCAATATTTCTAACAAGCCAACTTATTAAAGTGTACAGAATGCCTTCCATAGTTGTCTGTCCAGAGGTTGGGAGGTGGGGCCTTTAGTACTGGTTCCATTGGCTGTACAGGCAGGCAAGCAGGTTCCCGTGCTTCCGAGATGGCCCGAAGGCAAAAAGACCCTCAATGCTTGCTTGAAGAGTCCAGGTTGTCAGTTGAGCTGGAGCTTGCATGGTACTGTCTGTAGTAGCTGGGGCTGATACCAGAGGTGGGCTGAGGGAATGGCATGGGGCACTCAAAAAGGTCTGCATTTAAGTCTTGGCGTATTCTCATGTGTCCTATCCTTAAAGTTAAGTGCATAGGTAGAGGCGTTTTGGGGGATTCCCAACAAATATTACCTGGAAAATCATAGTTGTAAGAATAAAATATTCTCTAAAGCAGTGAGAGAAAAGTCCCATTTCTGTTTTATGTTTTTAGTCTGGTAGAGTAGCTCCTAGGAAGATCAAAAGGCAATTAAATCTTTAGGCAGCACATTTCCTTTCTGGTTCCTGCTTGTCTTCTGTTTGGGAACTGGTAAGCTTAGCTGGAGGGGCCCATCCAGCTTTTGGACCAAGCCAGGTACAGCCCAAAGGCCTCAGCAGGTTGTGAGGGCCAGAGGCAAGCACCTTTCCAGGGACACATTCACTGACCCTATTGGTTCCAGTTTTGTGAAGTGTGTCCCAGTGCAGGCTACCTCATATTGTGTGTATGCTTGAAGGACATGGGGTCAAGGATGCCCATGAAAAACCCTGCCAGGATCAATGTTTCCAATCTACTTGGGGATTCGGATCTCACTTTTGAAAGAGCACTGTCACCTTCAGTGTGTAGGCATGCCTCAGATGTGAGGGACAAAATGGCACTGGAGATCAGAGGAGAGGAGCAGGAGCAGGTGTTGGCTTTAAACGAGTGTATTGTAGTTGAATACCATCTTACCTAATATCAGTTAATGAACAATGACCAGATTCATAAATTATCTTTGTTTGGGCTTAAATATTGAAAGAAAGTAAATGAATATATGGAAGTAGTAGATGAGTTTGGTTTTGAATGTGAAATAAATATATTCTAAGAAATTAAAGCAGCTCATGAAATTCAAATAATTTTACTTATTGGTGGCTTATAATTAATGTGAGAGATAAATCAGCCAAACAGACACATAGCCTGCTTGTTTAAAAGTTAGACAGATGCTAATTCATCACTTCCCGTCTGCCTTCTCTCTTTGGATGGCTGCTCTGGTGATCTTTTCAGAACTTTTTTTTCTTTTTTAAGTGAAATGTTGAGAAGCTGTTTTTTGGAAATGTATAACTCTAAAAGTAAACCTTGCCTTTGAAAAATGAAATTATCATACATGAAGGAGGATTATAATAATAGACTATCATTGTTCATAAAAACAAATTCAAGAACTAATGATTTCTGAGTTTCACATCCATGCATGTGACCCTTACAACCACTGTTCTCTCCTTAAATGATTTGTTCAAGGTCACATGACATGGCCAGTAAGTAGGAGAGCTGAGGTCCAACAGAAGGCAGTCTTTCAGATCTCACTGCTCAAATTTCTCTTGACTGAACTTCCTTAACTGCCATCTTTCTAATTTGTAATATGGTCTGTTTAAACAAATAAAGCCTCAAGATTTCTTAGACCAGTGGGTGGCACTTGGTCCTCCCGGAGTCAACTGTTGTGGAAATGTATTCGTGTTCTTGCCACTTGACATTGGAAACACACTTTTGACCTTGGAAGTTCACTCTGTAGTTGCACTGAGGTGTACAGGTCCGTGTGTTCCTTTTCTCCCCAAAGTTTGGGTGGTATTGATGAGAGGGCCTCCTTGCAAGTTATTCTTCAGAGCTTACCCATTCTGTTGTATTTCTTCAGGCTAATGCTCTGGGAATCACCCTGGCCATCTCTAGAGCCAGTATATGTCACAGTTAGAAACATTGTCTGTTTCACAGGCTGGAAAAAATTTTGAGTAAAATGTTAGGTTAATAAGGGAAGCTTCAGTTTTATACATAAGCAAAATATCTCGTGCTTTTATTTTTTGAGCCTTAATATTAACAGTAAGATCATTATTTTAAAAAGTAATCATGACAGAAAATGAATAAATATTTACGGATCATGCTTCTGTATTTTGTTTTAATCTATAATTTAAAATATAAAGTTATTTCAAAGATTGTTTTTGGTTATTAGAATGTTTAGCTATATTATGATATTTCATTTAACTTTAATTTCAGTAACAACCAAACAAGAACTTTGAATTTCAGGGTCTATAATACAGTCTAGGAAATGAGAGTCCATTGAGAATGCTTCTTATTCAGTATTTTTGTTTTAAAATAAAAAGTCATGAACTCTTTTAAATTAATCTAGATACAAATATCTTTGATTACCACTGGATTTATGTGAGTGATTATAGTACAGCAGTGAGTTAATCAGCACCCCATTCTGACTACTGATGTACTAAATTGCTTTATCTGCTTGGATTAGTTTTCTTGCCCGTTTTAGTGAGTGTAATAATTTCTGTTTATTGGAAGGGTTATTCAGTTTTAATTATGGCAATTTTTTCTGAAACAGACATTTTTAAAACTTTGTATTAGAGGAAACTTCACACTCACTTAGAGAGGATAGTATAACCACTATGTATCCATCATCCTGTGTTAGTGACTATCATCCATCACGGAAAATGCACAATTATTGGGTGTCCTTGTGCATGGCATAGCTGTGGGCACCATTGATTGGGAGTCCAGCTGCAGAAAGTCTGGGCAGAGCACACATCAGAGAGAATGTGTGGAAATACAGAGAATAGTTCATTAAATGGCTAAATTCTTTCCCTATTTGTTGGGCATTTAGCTTGTTTTCATTTTTTTTTTTTCTAACACAGACATGCAGTACGGTGGTAAAAATGCTGGTATGTAAATATTTGCCTACTGTGTATTTCTGTAGGATAATGGAGGAAACATCTAAATATGAGGGAGGCTTGGATATTTTCATTTTCTCCTATGAAGATATTTTTATAACCTGATGACTTTTAGCACTTTTGCTTTTTTCTTAGAAGTTCTAGGTTAATTATTTTCAATAGAAATATCTTTATTGGGATTATTTTAAGAAATGCTAGCTGCCACAGAAATCTCTGTGGCTTAACACAATAATACTTAATCTCACCAAAGTGCTATGTGGGTTGGCAGGAGTCTATTCCATATTCTGACTCAGGGATCTGGGCTCCCTCCAGCTTGTAACACTGGCCACCCGGACAGGGGAAGAGAGGGATGGAGGCACCTCACCAACTCTTATGCATTACCTCTGTTCATGTTCCCATCTGAATTACTCACTTCATGGGAGGCTGAGAATGCTGGGGAGCTCTTGGATGTTGGGTGAGCACTGTATCTGCTCCCATCCTCCAGTTGTCCAGGAAGGCATCAGAGCCTTTCAAGGAGTGGATTTAGTGTCATTTCAATTTTAATGGCAATATTTTTGTTTTTTTCTTTAAATGTATTTAAAAAATTTTTTTAGAGGTGTAAAAAAGTTGCAAAAATAGTACACAGGGTACCTGTGTGCTTTCACCCAGCTTCTCCTAATATTAACATCTTTCATAATCATAGTGTAATGATCTAAACCAGGAAATTAACTTGAATACAACACTTATCTACATATCTTATTCAAATTTTGTCAAAGTCAGTACTTTTACAATTAAAGCCAGAATTGTTTTCATGTTCCAGTTTGCACACCCCCATCATTCATAGATGGTCTCTCTTAGCTCACGGGTACCCCTTACTTTACAAGTGAGCAGATGAATTGAGAATCCCCCAAGTGACCTCAGTCTGGGCCCACTGGCGAGTAACATGTAACCTAGCATTAGGCCTTTTGTGCTTTATGCATTACTACTTTATTGACAATATGCCAGAAAAAAAAACAAGAGGAAGGAAAGCCTTTCTTATTTATTAGGCAATAGACAAAGAACCTCCAATAGAGACTTTTAAGGTCAATAAGACCTAAGACTTTATTTTGATCATCATTTTTTCCGTAATCTCTGTGGCCACAGATGACACCTCTAACCTTAATTAATTGAGTTGCCCGAATATGGGCTTGGGCACAGAAGGGTCAGAGTGGGGGAGTCTGGATCAATTAGCAGGAAATCAGTCTCACTACTGCCTTAATTCACATCTCCTGAGTGCCTGGAATCTCATAGAAAAATATGGGTTATTAGTTATAGGGGTTATCTATTGCTGTGTAACAAATTACCAGAAACTTAGTGACTTAAAACAATAATAAACATATATTATCTAATGCAGTTTCTGTAAATCAGGAATTCAGGAGCAGCTTAGCTGGATGGTTCTGGCTCAGGGCTTCTTGGGAGGTTGTAGTTAAGATATCAGCTGGGGCTGCAGTCATCTGAAGGCTTGTTTAGAACTGGAAGATGTGTTTTTAAGATGGTTCGTGTGACTGGCAAATTGGGATTGGCTGTTGGCAGGAGGCCTCAGTTCCTCTTCACATGGGCCTCTCCATAGAGCTGTTTGATATGGCTTATGACATGGTGGCTGGCTTCCTCAAGGGTGAGCAATTCAAAAGAGAGCAAGGCAGAAGCCATAGTGTCCTTTAGGATCTAACCTCACAAGTCATAACAGCATCATCTCCACAGTATATTGTTGGTTATGCAAGTCAGCCCTATTCAGTGTGGGCGGGGAGTACCCAAAGCCTGAATACCAGGAGGCGACGATCCTTTGGAGCTGTCTTGGAGGCTGACTACCACAGTGGGAGATAAGAAATGACAAGGATAAGGGACACTGAATTCACTGAATTTGTCATTTATTGAAAAGAGCATTAATTACAATTATGTAATACTGGAGATTTGGTTCTTGGGGCCATTGTGGTGTTTTGTATTTTAGTGAGAAACAAAACCAAGAATCATACAAAGAAAGTGGGCCTCGTCTGCATTGTGGTTTGATGGGCAGAAGTAGAGATTTCGAGTCAGAAGGTTTAAATTCCAATATTGTCCTCTGCGGCTTGCAAGGTGGTCATGGGTGAGCTCTGTGTCTTCTCAGACAAAGGGGATGATGCCCCCTGCATTGTGTACATCATTGTGAAGGATGAAGTCATGTGGGAGGGGATGCATGAATTCTACAGTGTATTACGGGAATATTAATTATGGTAATGAGGAAGATTTTAAGAATGCAGTGAGATTTGTTCAGTACTTAAACCTGGAAACAACTGAGAATATTTTTCAGACAAATATTTTAGGATTGAGCTTTATTTTTTTTTTAATTTTTACTTTTTTTTAGTTGTACAGTATTTTTAAAATTTATTTATTTAAGTTATTTTCAAGTATACAGTACATTGGTTAAACATCTATATTGTTCATAAAACAATCCCCCAATTGCTCCCTCCCTCCCTGGCCCACCACTTAGCCATCATATTAATGCTAACTACATTCCCTGTGCCGTGCTCCCCATCCTCGTGCGCAGCTATCAACTACTAATTTGTACTCCTTTAACCCTTCACTCCATTCACCCAGCTCCCCAACCCCCCTCCCCTATGTCTGTCACCAAATTGTCCACTATATTTGTAAGTCTTTTTGATTAGTTTGTTATTTTTTTGTGTTGGATAAAAATACTATTGACCACAAGTGCCTTTATTACAAAGAGCTGTAACATCAAAGCTATGGGATTAGCGGGAGGCACCTTCACAGTTCTGTAAGGAAGTTTAAGTCCAGGTGACACCTCCATTAGGGATTTTCCTCAGAGCCTTTCCATTGAGGTTGGGCCTTTGCCCTGTTTATCATCTCCACTTGGCCAGTCCTGAATTTTTTCCTCTGACTTATTTTCGTAGATCAATGTTTCAAATCTAAGGATTCCCTTCTGGCTCTTTCATTGGAGGAAAGTGAAAACTCACTCAGGGGTCTCACCCTAATTGCAGTTTGTGAGGTTTGTGGCTGGATATTTGAGGGACCAGTCCCTGAGTTCTGAGCAATAGACAGTGGCTATAAAGTGATATAATGTCAAAGAGTTCTGAAAATTTATATGGTAGGTGGGAAAAGCTTGAATTATCATAAATATTTGGGGACCAGTGTTTTAAAATAAGGTTTCCTCATTCGTATTATGTCTGTGTACACAAAGCTATTATTTATTAAGCACCTTTCCATGGATGTCTGGGGGAAGAACATTCCAAGGAGAGTATATAAAGGCCTGGGATGTGTGTATTTCTTAAAGACTTAAGTCTAGGTCTAAATATCAAACTGTAGTCAGTCTCCTATTTATACTTAATTTCTAATAATTAAATGCTATGTCTTTTGTGTCTTTGCTATAGATGTGAGTAGATGAAAATGTTGATGAAATTTGACTATCGTTTTTGAAATGAAGGAATTGTGCCATCCAGTTTCACTTCTTAATGGCCACTAATGGTTTTGTAATTTTGGCTTAACCCCAAGTAAACACACAGGTAATTTGGTTAGTAAGAGTTTAAGAAGAGGGGGATTCATGACTTTACTATTTGGTTTTCATTTTTCTTAAAAAAATTTTTTTCCAGCTGTACTGAGATATAACTTACAAATAACACCGTGTAAGTTTAAGGTATACAGCATGATGACTTAATACATATATATATTGTTAAATGATTACCACATCAAAGTTAGTTAATACCTCCATCACCTCACATAATTATAATTTTTTTTGTGATGAGAATATTTAAGATACTTTTCACCAATTTCAAGTGTACAGTACAGTATTGTTAATATAGTCACCATGCTATGCGTTATATCCCCAGAACTTATTCATTTTATAATGAATGGTTACGTTTATTCCCTTTGACCAACACCTTCCCTTTTCCCCTACTCCCCAGCTCCTGGAAACTACCGTTCTACTCTCTGTTTCTATGAAGCTGTCTTTTTTTATATGTGACACATATAAATGAGATCAAACAGTATTGGTCTTTCTTTGACTTATCTCACATAGCATAATGCCTTCATCATCCATTCATGTTGTCACAAATGGCAGGATTTCTTGCTTTTTATGGTTGAATAATATTCCATTGTGCGTGTGTGTGTGTACCACATTTTTAATGTATTCATCTGTTGATGGACACTTAGGTTGTTTCCATGTCCTTGCTATTGTAAGATTTGCTGCAATGAATATGGGGGTGCAGATATCTCTTTGAGATAGTGATTTCATTTCCTTTAGATATATACCCAAATGCAGAATTGCTGAATTATATGGGAATTCTAGTTTTAACTTTTTGGAAAACCTTCATATTGTTTTTCATAGTGGCTGCATCAATATACATTCTCACCAGCAGTGCACAAGTGTTCTCTTTTCTTCACATCCTCACCAACATTTATTGTCTCTTGTCTTTTGATGACAGCCATTTTATCAGGTAAGAGGTGATATCTCATTGTGGTTTTGATTTGCATTTCCCTTATGATTAGTGATGTTGAGCACCTTTTCATGTACCTGTTGGTCAATTGTATGTCATATTTGGAAAAATCTCTGTTCTGATGTGCCCATTCAAAAAATTGGGTTATTGGAGTATTTTTGCTATCGAGTTATATGAATTCCTTGTGTATTCTGGATATTAACCCTTATCTGATATATGGCTTGCAAATATTTTCTCCCATTTTATACGTTGCCTTTTTATTTTGTTGATACTATTTGTTATGCTTATTTCATTGGTTAAACATGATTGACTTAAAAATATTTATATTTTTTGTTTCTCCGAGATAATATTTAACACAAGCCATGTTAACATCAAAGGCAGAAGTTTTGGTACAAGCAGCTTACTCACTTATTTAAGGCCTGGATACTGGTTAGCAGTTGAAGATGTGGTGCAACATGAGCCTGCATTTTGAGAAGCAGCACTCTGAGGCCCCAAGTGTTGGCTGGGATCTAATTCAACACCATCTTACATGTGTGGCTTTGAATAGGTTACTCACCTCTCTGCGTAGAAAGTAGGTAAAGTGCCTGGACTGCCATGTGGCACATTTTAGGCACTGGAAACGGAACTTTAAAGAGCATCTACAAATCAATAACAAAAAAGGGCCCTCAAACTTGGAAACTTGGAAAAGGCTATTATCAGAAGAAATACAAATGGCCACTAAAGTTTGAAAAGGTGCTCACTCTCACTGAAATTGCAGGAAATCCAATTTGTAAGATCCCATTGTTTTGCCTGTTTAGATTGTTAAAATAAAAAATTGATAATATCAATTAATGAGAATGTAAGGAAATGGGCACTGTGATACACTGTTGGTGTATCACAAGCTGGTGAAGCCTTTTCAGAAGGCATTTAGCAATATTGATCAAAATTAAAACCAGACATAACTTGACTGAGCAGTTCTACTTCTCTGAACCTTTCACACAGAAGTCTGTGCACATATGCACAAAGATGTTGGTACAAGGGTGGTACAGCCCTGTGGAAGCAACCAAAATGCTAATCAGTAGAGGAAAGGTAAGACAAATTATATCTCATCCATAGTGTAGAATACTGTATACCAGTTAAAAAGAATGAGGCAAACCTATATGTATTGATTTCAGATCAGATAAGAATAGGAGAGAGGTCTAATTACCTCCCCTCCCACCACCCCCAGCCCTTTTACATTTTACTTTCCTTCTAAACAGATAGAAAATGGCCATCTGGTCCATTCTGACTTTCTTGTCACATTGTTGAACTGATACAGCTGCTTCAGATAATTCCGTTGTGGCTCAGAGAGGCTAAATTACTGATAAATTAACTTTCTTTTTATGGTTCTTATCTCAAAGTCATTTTTATTGCTTTCACTGTGTACCAGGAGTGGAGAATAAATGTCCAAGGCTGGGAGAGAGGGTCGGGCCTCAGGCAGGAACAGTGTGTCTCTGGCTATGTCTAGTGGTCTTGTCCTCTCATCTCAGTCCCCTGGCCCTTTGTTATCCTTCTCAGGTCAGAAGGGCATTGCTAACCTCTCTCAGGAATAGCTTTTCCATGATTTTAATAGGGCTGGCATCCAGAAGAGGTCTTGTTTTCATGATCCAGTTTGCGAGGATTGTTTTATAAAAAGTATCTATACAACAGTTGATTGAGTTTCTTGATCTGTACTCCCATCAGAATGAATTTTTCATTAAATTTAATAAATTAAAGTATTTATTTTTTCAAAAAAATTTCAGAACAAAATTGCTTCTGTGAGCAGAGTTCATTTTCTGTATGTTCTTGTCCAATTAGAAACATTTTACTATGATTTACTTAAGACAAATAAATAAGGAACAAGACAGTGAACATTAGTGTGTCCACCTCCCTGTGTAAGAAAATGTTCTTTTAAATTGTAGATTATTGAAGATGTTCCACTGGTTTAGGGATTGGCCATTTTAATGCCTCTTGTGCTAGTGCTTTCTGATTGAATATTAGTATCTAGAGCTCAGCTGTATGCTATTTCTTTTGGTCTCCCCTGTGATAGGAAATTCTGTAGCAGGTCTCAGATTCTGCAGTGACGCAGTGCTGGAAGAGACTACACTGGGGCACGGGGGTGGTCAGACTCAGAAAATGGCTTCTTGTGATTTCTTCGTAGATGAAATTTAGCATTTAATACAGAGTTTATAGGAAGCTGCCCCATACTCTTGTCAACATTATTGCTCTATTGGTACCCTTAGATGAACTGGTGAGGCTCTTACTCATTTGCAGTACAAGAGTCCAGATCTGATCCCTTTCCCCTACCTGCTTCCCTGCCTCCCCATTCATCTCTTTGTCCATCCGTTCATTCAGCCAGCCAGCCATCCATCCATCCATCCATCCATCCATCCATCCATCCATCCATCCATTTTGGCAGCCCTTCAGTGATTCAGTATTCTTTGAGCATCTACTGTGTTAAGGCTCTATGCCTGGCATGGCCAGGCTGTTGAAATTCCACCCAGAGCAATAGGAGTAGCTGTAGACTACCTTGGACCAGCCTCTCCCATCATCCCAGTTCTTCTGGCCTTACAGTGGCTTCAAGGTAGAGTCTGGGGTGGAGCCACACTCCACAGAGGTGAGGGAGTCCGGCATGGCACTGCTCATGAGGCCATGCTGCCCAGCACAGAGTTGGGACTGTTGGCTGTGGTTGTTGGAGTCGGGCTTCTAGTGGCTGTCCAGGTGGCAGTAGATGTCCTCCACCAAGGAGAACTGTTTGGGGAACATGGGCCACTTCTGTTTCTGGTTGATGTGGGCTTGGTGGATGTGGATGAGCAGTGTGCTCTTGTTGGCAAAGACCTCAGGACAGTGGATGCACTGTAGGTCGGCCTTCTCTGAGAGCTGGGGTTGTGGGTGAGCAAGTGCTTCCCAGCAACTTGGTCTGGCTGAAGGTGTCTTTATAGACCACCTCCACCCACAAGTTGTTCTCAGTGTCCCAGGAGAGAGAAATAGGTAATTCCAGCTCATGTTGAGAGTTTCCTTAAGAAAGGAGTGTTGAGGGTGCTATGGCATCGTGCACTTGTCTATGTATGTGTAGGTATGAGAGGTATTGAGAGTGAGAATGTATACACTGGTAGTGAGAAGAAGGATATAGGACATTCTAAGGTGATAGACAAGCTTTTGCAAAGACATGATGGAAGAGAGAGCATAGCATATTAGTTATTTATTGTTGGATGACAAAATACGTCAGATAATAATATTGTTATTTTAAGCCACTAAGGCTTAAAATAACAATATTATTATCTCATATTGTTTCTGAGCATCAGAAAATCAGGAGTAGTTTAGGTTCTGGCACAGGCTCGTTGCAGTCAAGATGTCAGCCCAGGGCCGCCACCATCATCTGAAAGCTCTGCTGGGGCTGGAGGATCTGCTTCCCAAGTATCTCACTCACGTGGCCAGCAAACTGATACCAGCTTTTGGCAGGTCTCAGTTCCTCTCCTGATGCCTCTCCCTGGGGCTGCTTGGATATCCTCACAACAAGCTGCCTGCTTCCCTAGAGCAAGTGATCCGAGAGAGAGCAGGGTGGAAGCTGCAGTGTCATCTGTGACCTAGCTCTGGAAGCACCATACTGTCATTTCACAGTGTCCTATTGTCCACGCAGGCCAGCCCTGTCCACTGTGAGGGGGTGGAGACTGCATAAAAGCATGGATACCAAGAGGCAAGGATTGTCGGAGCCCTCTTGGAGGCAGATACCACAACATGGTCCAGAATCTGAAAGCTGGTCTTTATGGCTAAGGCTAGCTGTGACTGGCAGAGTTGATTTGACTGCAGAGCTTGGTGCAGGCTTGGGACACTGTTTCAAGCACTTGACAGTCTTGAAGAGTACTGGCCAGGTACCCTGTAGGATGCCCAAGTATCTCACTCACGTGGCCAGACTGGGGTTGTGGGTTTTTTAGGAAGAACACACAGAAGTGGAATGTCCTTCTTGTCTCATCATATCAGGGAGTTCGTGATACCCATGTGACCTCTCCGGTGATGCGAACCTGGTTAATGTGTTGTCCAGGTCTCTCCACTGCAGAGTTACTTTTCCCTTTCCTCTCTGTTATTGGAAGTGAATCCCTAAGCATGGTACACCTCTCAGGGAAGATTAAGCTCCACCTCCTGGAGGCGGAAATATCTACATGTCTTATTTTAGGGTTGCAGGACACCCAGATGACTTTGATTTTCAGATAAGCAAGGAATAATTTTATTAGTGTAAATATGCCCTTTGTAATATCCGAACTTTAAATTTAAGTGGGTGTCCTGTAGTTAAATGTGGCAAACCCTAATAATTTGGAATTCTTCTGTAAGAAAAATTGGTCTCTCTCCCCCTACATTTGATTTTTAGTTTGATCCCACCATTTTCTTGGTATAGTTTTCTTCCCACTTTCTGTCATCCTGTAGCAGAGTTTGATTTACTTTAGTGCTTGCACTTTGTCTACTTAATTTTCTTTTAAAACAACATGGAAAATTGTTGTGTTTGCCCCCCAAAATGAATTTGTGTGTGTGTGTGTGTGTGTGTGTGTGTGTGTGTGTTTAATCAAAGGATTTTTCTCATTACATGAGCCAAAAAGCACATTAGTTTCTAACCCCTATAAATGAAACCCAGAGTTGAAGGAAACAAGAGATTTATGCTGAATTTCCAAGTGTGGGTTGTGGGAGGGGCAGGGAAGAAGGATGCTAATGTTCTTTTAAACAGCCCCAGGCTGTTAAAGCAGCAACTAGCACACGGATTCCCCCTGAACTTGGCAGTGTGAGGCACTTGTGATTGCTAAAGCTCCCCAACTTCTAGCAGGTGTGAGAGAATGCTAAGTGGATGTGGAAATGAAGGGTGGTGGGATGCCAAAGAGATGGTGTAATTTTCTTTTTAAAAGAAAACTAGACCTCTTGTTTCCTTGAAGAGCACCTAGCCCATCAGATGGTACTGCGTTTCATTAAAGCAGTGATCCTGCTGCATGATTACCTTGGGTGTCTTGTTCTCAGCAGCTGGTACCCATCAAATCAGGGCCTGCTTCTCATCAGCAGCAGGTGTCCCAGGACTGCAGCATTCAAAGAGGGCTCAGCTCCTCCTGAACAAGAGACCGCTGCTGTCCCAGGGTCCTGACAGTCCTCTCAGAGCTGAAGGATCAGTGATGGACCAGGCGGAGAGGAGGTTTCAGAGCTTGGTGAACTGAAGATGGCTCTCTCCTGCTGACAGTTCCCTTCTTATAAGTTCATTTGAAAAGACTTATAAGAGCATTTAAGAGGCCGTGTCCATCGAAAGTGAGATCCTGCCTGGCACATAGTGGATGTTCTATTAAACATTTGCCTGTAGAATGAGGGCATTCATTCTTTGTCCTGCCATATGTTCAGGTAATCCTCAGCAATTGTGACATAGATCCATCTACCTTACCTAAACAGAACCCTGTCTTCCCTGTTAACAATGCCAGTCACTTGTCATTGCTTACCTAAATCATTTTTCTTGAACTCTGGGGTCTGATTCCTGCCAGGTCTCTGGAGACAGCCTTTAGCACCCTCCGGCTCTGGTGTCCTTTGATCTGAGTGCCCTATCCTTTTTTTCCCCACAAAGAGAGGGCTGCCCATGCCTCTGCTTCTGGAAGGTACTTTCCTTGCTGCATTGTCTCTGGCACCTGGCACAATCCTGACCTGCAGAAAGCCCTCTCTGGATATGTGGGAAGTGAATGAATCCCTACCTCAGGCTGGAATTCTTTTGATATCTGAAATAAGAAATGCTTACAGGTACAAAGATGCCCAGGGCAGCTCATTAAAATATCTACACGTGTGCACAGTTAATAAATGTAGTCTGAGGTCGGCAATTCTTTTTTCATAAGAAAACAGAAAGCATCTTGACATAGCTTCCTGAAGGTGTTACAAGTGTCTGTGTTTGGTTCTTGTATCCTGTTGAACCGAACAACATGTATTTGTCCATATTTTTATATTTTTCAAGATGCCAGATGTCTGTAGTACAAATTTTTATTACTTATTTTTTAATTTATGTTTTGAAACATAAAAACACATTTTGGGATATTGCTATAGAAATGAGTAGTGAGTGCTACCTGATTGTAGTATATGTTTTGCCAAGCTGTTTTGAGTTTTGAATTTTCTTGAATTTCTGTTTACTAGATGCCAGTGTGTTAAATACACAGATAGTAAATAGGTCAGTTCTTAACAGCTCTCAAAAAAGAGCAGACAGTTATATTTTTGGCGAGGATTTTGGAGTGAAAGCATAAGCCCCAAAGAATGACAGCTGAATTCTGCGTTGTTTAGAAGTGAGGAAGCCAGGGGCTGGGCACTGGGACAGCGGCACCGTTTGTGGATCCCCACTGTCAGGTAAAGTCTGCTTGACCCACTCCTGTTGGCAAAGCCTCGTCCTGAGTGTAGCCCAACAGGAAGCTTCATGGCAGTTGTTATTCAGATTGTCAGTGGACAGTGGCATAGAAATTGAGCCCTCCAATAGTTATTATGAGGTGTGACTCTCTGGGTTGGTGCCCTTCTGTGTTTGGAGCCACAGTGGAATTGCTTAGTGAAATGAGCTACAGAGTTCTCATTTTTACACAGAACACAATCTCTTCTGAACTGCTCACTAGTCTTTTATGAAGAAACTTAAATAAATAGCTTTACTTGCCCTTTTCCAGATTTTTCTCCTTTTTATAGCTGAATATGAGGTCACCAGAAGATTTCCTTTTCAGCTTTGATGTTATCGAATTGAACATTTTGCAACTGTGGCTCCTTGTTTTCAGATATGTGTTTCTCTTATTTCTGGCTAACGAGCATCTTAGAGGCATGGAGAGTCTCCCTGTAGAACAGGAGTGTCTGAGAGGTGCAGCTTATCTGGGATGGTTCATCTTCATCCTCTAGCAGGGAAAGATACTTCCTAGAGTACTTGTTTTCAAACTTTATTAGCAGGGGACCTCTTTGTAAACATAAAATTATATCCGAAACACAATGTAACACCAAAATAAACTGCTGTGTGACATGGGGCCTGGGTGATGGTGAGGTAATAGATGGCTTAGAGCTATATCTGCAGGAGATGGTAAGAAAAGGTGTCTCTGAGGCCATTTCTGATGAGCCCTCAGTCACACAGCATGGGAGCCATAGTTCTGGAGTTGGGCATTTGTGGGTATGGTCATCTCATACTGGTCAAGGGTCTGTACTTGGTGCTCCTTACCTTCCTCAGGCCAAATAGTTCTGCCTGAAAGTAAGTCTATTTTAACATTACCTCTGCTGCCTTCCTCTTTTCTATGTTGTGTTTAGGATGTGTCATCGGCTCGGTCTCTGGGGACCTGCCTCTCTTCCTTGGCCTGCTGTTTCTTATCTGTAGCCAGAGTTAGTTCATCAATGTCGTGGTAATAAAGCAACATTAGTGGCCACTGTTGATGGAGCACTCACTGCACTGGGCCGGCTGCAAGTGCTTTACTATCTTATCCTGCTCACCCCTTGCCCCAGCCTTTTCATGTTACATGCAGATGACCCCAGATATCCCTTTCTTGTATCGCTGCCGAACCTAAGGCCTTCTCACCTTTAAGTGGAATTATCTAATTGTTTCTCACAGGTCTGCATGCCGAGGGTTTCTGTACTGTGTTGCATACCAGGGTTTGCTTAACAGTTCTCAAACACTTTGATCACAGCAGTCCCCTCCCAGAGTCTTTGCTGGCTGTGCTTCCCTTAGGGTAAAGATCAAACTTCAGCCCAGTACAGGTCCCTGTCTCAGGCTTGTTTTCCCTCCTTCCCTGTAGGAATCAGTGAAAGCACACACTTGTTTTCTTATCGCCAAGAATGTGCTCAAACTCTTTTTACCTACATGGCTGTAAATTGGTGCACCTCCTTCCTGTGCTTCCCTTTCCAGCAGGAGTGTGTCCCTGCTTTTGCATTGGAATGACAGGCATGGCTTGTCTGTGTACTGCTGATGTATACAGCCATTTGTTAATTGTCTTGAAGTATAATTAAGTCATTTACATTTGACTTCTCTAGAGGTCATGCTTATCTTACAATTAAATTACAGACTCTTTCAGGGAGAACCAGAACTTAAAAATCCGCCCCGCCCCCCCCAGCACCCATCCCAGTGCAGAGTAGGCAGTCAACAAATACTTGCTTTTTATTAGAGTTCTAAAGAAAGTCATTACTGAAGATAAAGCAGCTTTTTGTTGTTGCACGAGAACGTGGTATTCCTATTTTGCCAACCTTCTTGTTCTTCATCCTCCAATCTTGTTGTTCTACATTGGTTCCCAAGAGGTTCACTCAGAGCCAACCAAGGAGGACAAAGGAGCTAGTAGAATGAAACTTCTTAAAGTTTCTTTGTACCGGGACAGTGAAAACACTGGCATCAGTATTATCTATTAGTAGAAAAATATAAGTCTGGAGTTCTGATGGCATTCATGATGAGGTATTTTTCATTATTTCTTCTAATGTTTGTGACACGGACCTATTCCATGATTCTCGGGTAGCTGTGGTCAACAGCCTCACAAATGAGAACCTAGAGTGGCTTTGTCACTCCTTAGTCAGCATTCTTCAGAACAGTTGCCCTTGTGTAAATGCACTTGAAACTGCAGCGTATCTGGGCCTCTCTGTAGCTTGTTAGAATAAAGGAAGATAGGAAGGGAGAGGCCACTCCTTCACATGGCATCTTTTTTTAAAATTTATTTTTATTTTTTTAGGCAAGGCAACCCTTGGTTGACCTCACAGATTGCAAGGGCCTTGTCAGCGTACAATCCCTTATTTTTTAATTTTTTACACCTACAGCACCTGATTTTTTTTTTTTTTTATGCCTCCAGCACTCAGTCTTCCCAGGTGGTCTCCCATCCAAATACTAACCAGCACCACTCTGCTTAGCTCACATGGCATCTTATGCAGAGGATTACTTCCTTATTCTCTAGTATTTATTTTATTTTGAGACCTTGGTCTCATTACAGTTTAAAGTTTCTTCTCTTATTTTAGCAGCTTATTTAATTGTGAACATTTCAATGAAAAAAATGTTTAAAACATTGCAGTTGTAAAGAATATGGGGTCATGCAGAGGTGTTAATTGATCCCTGTGATGGATAAATGAATGTAACTCCCCAGCAAATGGCCTCCTTTTCATTATCTCTCAAGGTCTTTATCCCATCTCAGTCAGTGTGGAACAGCTTAATGTTTTTGGCCGATTGCACTCTCAATTATGCTACTTTTTAAAGCTTTGACTTCATAACTGAGAGACTGAAGCCAGAGTGAGCCGGCTGACTTATTCCTGTGCTATTTATTGCACAAGGCATTAAAAACAGCACCAACATGGTCTTCTGTTTTACTTTATATAGGCTCTGTCATCACTTTAATTGGTTGTTGTTAGAGCAGATGTTTTAAAAGGAATATTTTGGCATGACTTTATTTGTTTATTTAATTTCTGATGACTTGCAGGACATTTATATCTACATATTTTTTTAGAAAAATCTGTGGGCCATGGGAGCAGAGCAACCCATGGGCCCTTTCCAGACCTGATCCTAGGGAGGGATAATGAGCTTGCTGGGGTGAGCTGTACTAGGGGAAGAGGTTTGAAGAAGGAAGCATAAACTGGAAAAGCTAGGGGCAGCATGCAGAAACCTCCCCATTTATAGTCAGCAGGACATTCAATAGCAATCTAAACGTCAAACCACCTTGAAAGAAGGCTTTTAAAATGCAAAAATTCAAGTTATCATTGTTTTAAGGTGAGCAAAATTAAAAATTGTCAACCTAGTTAGAGCTCATGAACCAGTTGAGTCCTCTGCTTTGATACCCTTGTCAAGTAGTGAACTCACTTCAATCTTGGACAGGAGCTTGGTACATATGCCATAGCTCAATAATCCAGTCATTATTTTTGTTTCTTTGAACTTAGGCAATCATAGAAAAGCTTATTAATACTCATTCTCAGGAAAAATTGCTTCCATGTTTGGGCCAGAATATACTTTTTAAATTGCTACTTAATAGCAAGGTTTGTAAAATAATTAATATTATAACAATATTTTGAAGAATTTTAGATTCAGAAAAAGTCTCTGTGGTTGAAAGGATTATTTTAAGAGTTCTTTACTCTTTTATACTATTTAAATCCTTGCTTTAAAAAAAAAATGCGGATGGGGAACTCCATTGTTTAAACCTGATGCAAACACCTAAGTCAGTGTAACATCATCAGTGGAAATGGTCATGATGAATCCTGTGGTCTAGCAGATTTCCTTCTGGTTAATTGATTCATTAGCTGGTTTGGGGCTGTACCATTATTATTGCACAGAAAATGTCTGTTATAGTAAGCCAGACAGCTGCAGCTGAACTCATAATCAGGATTCCTAGATATGGAAATCTCTTGTTTTCAAGGCAAAAAGTAAACCTGTTCTGTCATCCGTCTGGGTTCTGCTTTAATCTTGTTGCCATTACAGTCACTAAGCATGATGCTTGTTTAGTGCATAAAAAGCACTCAGTAACTGCCTAACTAATTACTAAAAGAGTTTACAAATGACCAGATGTCATTCGTACATAGGGAGTAGCACATCGATGGAGTTCCACCTAGTTCCCATGGTGTTATTGTTATGTGTTAGTATTAATTGGTAGCCAAGCTGTTTGATCTGTCCATTCAAGTCCTAAGTTAAAATTCTGAGGTTTTCTTGGATTGTGTAACTTTTCATTTTTATGTGATATCTTAAACCATTTGAAATCAATTTGTATTTTTTACCCACCTAAACACCTCACAGTGAATAAAATGTTAAACATTTTCTGGTGTGAAAAATGCTACAAATCAAAGTACATGGCAGACCACGCCTATGAATATATTTTCTTTTGTGATTGTTATTCATTTTTACATGTTATGGATTAGGGAGTGGGAGGGACTCAATTCTTAGCAGATTCCTACTCATATAATAAAGGGAAAGGTCTAGAGTGATGAAAATTATTGTCAAGTTTATGATTCTTGACCTTTATAGGACAAGTTGATCAGAAAAATAAAAGTGCAATGTCTTTGAGATACAGTGACTCATCATCTTCAAAAGAGATTTAACACTTTAAACTATGTCTCATCTAAAAGTCTCACTTTTACAGGATAGGAGAAATAGTATTTTTAGTTTATTCCTGGGGAAGCAAGCACAGAATTCTTTCTAGCAGTGATTACAGAACTTGATAGCTGAGTGGGAGTAGAGTATTTTCCAGCCAGGTGTCCTGCTAAACCACTCTGGCAACATTTATCTTATTATTTTTTCTCCATAAAAAAATGTATCCTACATTGAGGTATTTTTATGTTTATAATTCATAATTTAAAATTTTTGTTATATCCTATTCTGATACCAACTGTTTCAGAATCACCTTTGCAAAAATATTAGTAATAGAGGGAAGAAGATGCCTAATTTTTCTTCTTAAATTACCAAATTAAATTTCTCAGGTTTATAGTTTTTCCTGTATTTGCATTTATAAATTTCCTTTTTTCCCATTAGATTTATATCAGAAGTACTGCTCTCCTACTTTGATGATTTTTTCCCCCAGTTTACTAACTTGATTTGATGTTATAAATATACGTGGAAATTGTTGCAATTGAAATATTCTGAGTAATAATTTTATTGATGTGGAAGCTGGAGTTGTCTTGATATCCAATAGTTTTTTGCAGTGCTTAAAATAACTGACAACCCTCATTACCAAAATGTTTATGATTAAACAAAAAAGGAAGGGATAGGGTGGGGAATGGAAAAAATGGTGTTTAAATTACAGACTGCTTGTAGTAGTTACAAAGGGAGGGCAGTTAACCCGAGTCACTTAAAATATGGTCATAACATTGAGAGTTAAAAATAAGTTTACTTGGTAAGGACCTTAAGTGGCAAATATCAGAAATTCAAATGAGCATAAAAGTGCATCAGTGGAATTGTTGGGCAGCATACAAAATTTCAAGTGTTACTTTGTGAAAGATTGTTCTATGGATTTGCCTACAATTTGAGGCCACATGTGCGATTTTGTGACCGACCCCCTGATTGCTTCAGAATGCTCTTTGTTGACAAGGCCAGATGCTGTCTCCTCTGAGAGAGTGGGGGCTCCTCTTCAGCTGCCCTAGTTAGAGTGTTCACCAAGAAGTATTGGAAGTTAGCTGGCCTTCCAAGTGACATTAGAGGAGACTTAGACATTGGTGTCAGAAATTCGTTCTGCCTGTGCTCCCAGTGGAGCTCTAGGCAGAGCCTGTGCACAGACCTCCTGGCCTCCACTTGCAGCCATGCCGCTGAAGACCTCCAGCACCTGCAAAGTGAATTCTGCATGGCTCATGTGGGTTGTCCTACAGAGCAAGATTTAGGGCACAATACACTTCACCCCAGCACTGCTCCTAAGAGGAAAAGCTAGGATGTAACTTAACTGTTTGATAATAGTGAATAGCTAAATCAACTATGATATGTCTTTTCCATTAAAACTGAAGTTAGAACAATGAGATACTATCTCACACTATTAGAATAGCTATAATCAACAGAACAAGTAATAACAAATATTGGAGAGGATGTGGAGAAAAAGGAACCCTCATACACTGCTGGTGGGACTGCAAATTGGTACAGCCTCTATGGAAAACAGTATGGAGGTTCCTCAAAACACTAAGAATTGATCTTCCATATGATCCAGCAATCCCTCTACTGGGTATTTACCCCAAAGACTTGAAAACCTATATCTGTAAAGATATTTGCACACCGATGTTCATAGCAGCACTATTCACAGTGGCCAGGACATGGAAGCAACTGAAGTGTCCTACGATAGATGATTGGCTCAAGAAGCTGTCATACACATATATACAATGGAATATATACTCAGCCATAAGAAGAGATGAAGTGCTGCCATTTGTGACAACCTGGATGGACTTTGGGATAATCATGCTAAGCGAAATAAGCCAGTCAGAAAAAGTTATAAATCACATTACATCACTTATATGTGGGCTATAAACCTAAAAGCAACAAATGAACAGGACAAACAGACTCAGGGACATGGACAATGGACTAGTGGTTACCAGAGGATAGGGGGTGGGGGAGGAGGGAGGGAAGAGTGGGCAGAATAAGGGGGTCAAATAGGGGTTTAGGGGAATGCGTGAGGTGGGTAAGGGGATCAAGTATATGGTAGCTGAAGGGAGACTGGACTCTGGGTGGTAATCGCAATAGAATATACAGATGTCAAATTATAATGTACACTCGAAAATTATATAATGTATTAACCAGTGTTACCCCAATAAACTCAAAAAAAAAAAAAACAGGTTAGAAAAGATTATTTGATGATATGCAAAAATGTCCATGGTATCGTAAGTGGAAAAATAAGGTTATAAAACAGTATAGTATGACCCCATTTTATAAATATATACATAGTTACAGAGGGATGTAGCTGCTATACGCAGGCGCAGGAAAAAGTACTACGTAGAAAAAAGACTAAAAGCATTTTGGTACTATGGAGGGTAGAATTAAAGGTGATTTATTTTCTTCTTTTTAAAAACAAGATTAAGTGTTATCACTGATTTTAAAAGAACAATGTTTAAATAAAATGCTTCCACCACGCACTCAGCAAGAATGAAGCTTTTCTCTGTTATATCTAGGCAGCCACCTCTGTAAGCTTCCTAGAATATAATTCATTACATAAGTACCCATACTCAGTAAGCTAATGGTGAGACAACAGGATGGATTTTACCAATCGGAAGGTATGTTGGTGATGGTGTGACAATCCCCAGTGAGTTCCACCTCCTGATACCTGTGACTTTGTGTAGTAATAATGAATAAGGCTGACCTGTGTAACCAACAGGATACTGCAGAAATGATAGCATGTTATTTCAGAGGGTAGGTCTCTGGGGGAAACTAGTTGTCATGTTGTAAGGACATTTGAGCAGCTTTGTGGCAGCTCCACATGGCAAGAAATGGAAGCCTCCTGCCAACAGCTAGCACCAGCCTGCCAGCCTCTTGAGGACCATGTAGGAAGCAGGCCCTCCCACCTGTACTGTCAACACAATGATTGTAACCTCATGAAAGACTCCTGGCCAGAACCATCCAGATAAATGGTCTAAATTCCTGACCAACAGAAACTTTGTGAAAAATGTTTATTGTTGTGTTGAGCCTCTACGTTTGGGGGTAATTTGCTACACAGCACTAGATAACTAAGAACAGAAGCACTGGGGTGTTCGTCCTTAGCGTGGTCACTTTAGAGATAAAGGTGGCCACATCCTTTGCTGACTGCTGCTGGTTATTAGGATGGCATTTTGGTCATATCTGTCCTCCACTTCTGCACTGGTTAACTTAGGGTTCAGTGATTGACAGATCCTTGTAACCTTGCCTGGTGTCTGATGCTTGCATGTATGGGACAGGCACTTGTGAGCCTGGCCCTTTCGTAATTCCATCTCAGGCCCCAAAAGGGCAGGAATGGGAAGAAGAAGAGAACTGCTTACTCTTAGTTCCTACTTGCCAGACATCACTCTTGTTTTATTATTAACTGCCCCTCTCCTCTCCAAAAAAGGAAAAGAAACTGGCATTTCATAGACATTATTTTATTCAGATAATAGTAATTAATCACCATCATAAATAATGTACAGTTTAAAAATTTCTCTTACATGTGAACTTTATGAGCAAGTAAATATTTTCTCATTTGGGGTTTTCGTTTTCTCTGCCTGGATTCAAGAGCTTTATAATCTTTAACAGTCCATGTGCATTTAAAGTGTTTGAGGTTTCAGTATGCTGTTTCTATAAACCTAAAGAAAACACATGCAACTTTTTCCATTGCGGGGATGATAACATGTTGCATTTTTTGTGTGTATGAACTGGAGCCTGACTTTTGACCAGTTCCTGAAGAATCCATGTGCAGCTCTGATTATTTCAATGAAGAGTTGTTCCTAGTTTATTTTACTATTTTAAAAAATTTTTCTCCTTGGAGCTGTTTTCTGTCTTTTAAAAATGCTGGACACAGGGCATGGGAGAAGGTGGTTGAAACCGGCTTAAATGCTTCAGATGTCCTCTCAGTGCTCTGATGTCACCTGTGGCCAGAGTTTTGCCCTGCCTGGTGCCTTAGGTGGTTAGCAAATACTGCTTAGTGAACACATTTTACTTTTCAAAGTGTTCAGAACCTTCCACAAATACTGTTTTTTGTTTGTTTTACCAAAAATATCTTTATTAATAATTACCAGAGAAATCCAAGGAGAGAAAATACAATGTCTTGAAACCTATATAATTTTATGAACCAATGTCACACCAATAAAATTAATAAAATTAAAAACTTGAAAGTAAATTTAAAAGGCCTTTGAATAGTGAAAATGGCGCCATTATCTTTAATCATCTAGGCCTATTTGGTAACTTTAGATTCTTACTCAGTCTATTTACTTTACACATAATTCTTTTGGGCTTGAATCTGTTTTTCCCAGTCCACATATGCAGTTTCGTTAAATTCTCCCTATGTCTCAAAGGAGACCTGCATTGATTTTATTGATGGGATGCAGGAAGCTGAGTCACATGAGATCCAACCCCCAAACTCCTCCTTTTTTTCCTCTATTTCCTTGACTTTACCAAACTCATCCAAATACGTCTATAAACAAAGGCAAAATTCAGGAGCATCTTTCTCCTGCAAAGTCTTAAGCAGTAATTTGAGAAATGGAGTTGCTCCTTTTAAAAAATTAAACCTCCATTCTCCTTATTAGACACACGAGTGTGATCTTCTTAGAATGTGCTTCGTGAGAGGAAAGAGAAGGGCTTGCTGCTATAACACTGCATTTCTTGATGCTCTGGTCTCTTGTGGAATAAATGATAAATGCTGGCTTTCCTGAGATTTTTGGGATGACATGAGAGCCTTATGGCTTGAAATATAAAAGAACATCAGGAAAGAATTTGAAACCAAAAGGCACTCTAAATTCCAGGAGAGCCCGATGGGACAAAGGAGAGAAGGAAGCTGACAGGGATCTTGAGAAGACATGGAGCCACCTCTCAGTGGGTGCGAGCTGGGTCACTTGATGGTAGGAAATAGAGCTGACTCTAAGAGGTTTCTAGGTGAGGGATGGGCTGTTAACACCTCCACTGGTAATTCAGCTTTACTGGCTGGAACTTGTTCTTTTTTGGAACTTGTGTCTTTCTAGGTTAACCCATTGCTTACTTTCCCCCACACCTCACTGGAGGTGTATCTCTTGAGTTCTGACACTTGCCATTTTCTGCAAACTCATTATAATACACTTCAAAGAAGTTATATTTTAAAACTTGATTATAGGTCAGACCATATTGTAACTATACTCTGTTCTTAAAGAAGAGCCTGAGAGTATGTCAGAAATAAACTTTTAGAATTTAAAATGCATATTATCTAAATGATTGATGTTAAGTTGTTGTTGAAGTTGTCTAGATGAACTGTATACCCTCCAGGAAGATAATATTTTACCTTTTTAGTCTCATTCATTTTCTGTCTCTACCTCCACATGAGCCTGTCCCTGTCCTGCCGCTTGCATCACCCCAGCCCCCCGACCCGCATCACCCCATTTCTCCTCTGCTCAACCTACGTTCCCAGAGAGAATTGATTTCATTTCTTTTCAGTATATTTTGGAGTTAGAATTAGTAGACTCTCCCAGGCACAGGCTTCTCCTCGTTGTCTTTTCCCTTGGCTTTCTAGGACAGCTCTTTTCTCCAAGTTTGGACTTAGCTTCGATAGGATGGCTTATGAGGAGAGGGAGGAAAAGCTGGCGAGACCCCAGCCTTTGTATCATGGGTACTCTTTGAATTTACTATCAGAACTACACCTATAATGAGCCACATCCTTCTCCAAGTTCCCGAGTGAGCCAGGGCCTTATCTCTGGTTTTCCTGAGACCATACTTTGAGTTGTGAAAGCATTTCTTGATTTATATTTCTTTGATTGCATCTGAAAAGGCCTGTTGGCCTGACAACAGTTTCTATGGAGATGATACTTGTGGTTAGTGCTGTTGGGCAGTCACCAGAAAGCATCAGGTGTTTCTATATTCACAGGGTAGAGCAGATTCTGTTATAAAGCACATGAAAGTGAATCACTCTAACCTTGTTCTCTCCTGATTATAGTCTGATGATCTATATAAACACATCCCAACTGTGTAGTCATTATAATTTGCCACTGCTGTCTTTAATTTTCTAAGGATCTGGAACTTGAGGTACTTTTTTGAAGAACAGATATTAAAAATGACATTTTAAACAATTGCCCTCTGGTCTGATTTATATATAATGCTGACCTGTCTGATTGACAGGAAGAAAAATGGATAAACCACTGTTGAGAAGTGACCTAATCAACCTGGCTGTGACCACTCTTAGATTCTTTTTGGTAGGCAATAATCACCACCGGAATGTTTGAGGTGGGTGAGGGTTAGTTATTACCCCCATTAGCTCCCTGCCAGATGTGCTGGAACAGGTGTCAGACCTTGCTCTGCTGTACAGGATTTATTAAAGGGACATGCATTAACAAGCAGGCACAAAACATTCCTACAACTTGTTCCGTTAACTTGCTAAAACCCCAGTGCTCAAGCAGATGCTGTATCTTCTAGACTTATAGGGTGTATGGCTCAGTACTCAGGACCACTTAACTACTAATCACTCCCCAGGCCTTAAAAAAAAAAACACTAGGATAAAGAGTAGAGAATGCTACTTCTTACAGCTGGTTATTTGTCAATTTTATGGAAGGACTGGTTAAAAACTTTTATGAGCCCAATAAACTATTGATACACATTCAAAACAGAAGCCTGGTGGCTTTAGGAATAAGGAACCAACTGAGAGACTTTTATAGTTTAGAAAATGGTCCTTATGATATATATAACCTCAATAATTCAGGGAACCATGTAAAATGTTGAGATTGCCAAAGTTTAATCCATCATCCATTCTGAACTAGATTTACTTTGTACTTTGACCACCTAAAATATGGGCTCTCCACTTGCTCAAGGTCACCTTGTGAAAGAGAGCTGAATGGTTGCTTTGCTATCTCCCTTTTGGCAGAGACACTGAGACCTTGGCCACATGGCCTGGCAGGAACTGACATGTCAGGATGGGCAGCCTGGATTCTAATCTGGACCCATACTCCAGAGGCAGTGATGCCAGGGGCTTCGTTATCCACACCTTGGCATCAAGCCATGTTATAACACAATGAATGTCAGAAGTGGATGTTCCCTCATGCAGGAGCCTCCTGCATGGAAGGATGGGAGTTTATTATCTTTAGGTCAGACACCAGCTGGGCATGCTGAGCTGCCTGTCAATTTGGGACACCTTATTAGAAGTCAGATTTATTTACAGTCTGGTTTGCTTGTAAAGTATGGAATTATTTTAAACATTACAAATAAATATCAAGAAGCCCTTCACAGATATTTCAATGATAAGATGTCATCTATTTGAGCCATGCTAATTTCCTTGGATTGCATATATCGTTCAGGTTTACTTCTTCGGAAATTTTATGGAATCCATAAAGGGTGTCTGTTTTTGGAGGAAAGTGTTTTACTAGAAGGTTTTCAATATGGCAATGAAACATTGTTTGAGAGGAACAGGATAGGAATTAGAGCAGGTTTCTTGTCAAGAAACCATGCAAGCAAGGAGAGAGTAGAAAATATTTCAGGTGTTGATAGAAAAACCCACCAATTTAGAATTCTAGTCACTGAAGTTACCCTTCAAAAGTAAAAGAGAAATAAAGACTTTCTCAGACAAACAAAAACAGAATTTATTGCCAGCAGATCTGTCTTGCAAGAAAAGTTAAAAGAAACTCTTTAGGCAGAGGAAAATGATATAAGTCAGAGCCTTACATCTCCATAAAGAAAGGAAGCGTATAAGAGAAGGAATAAATTAAGGTGAAATATATTAAAAATTTTTTCTTTTTAATTGATCCAAAAGTTAACTGTTTAAACCAATAATAGTAATGATATGCTAAGTGATGATAGCATATGGAGAAGTAAAGTAAATGACAGCAATGTCACAGGGATGGGAGGGAGGAATTGGGAACACTGTTAAATGAGACATGCACTGTAGGTGTTAATACTATAGTGCTATTTGAAGGTGGACTTAGTTTAAAATGCATATTGGAAGCTCTCGGGCAATCATGGAAAGTTTTATAAAGAAGTATAATCAATCTACTTAGAGAGTGAGCACACATTCCTGAAGACGTGTTTATCTGCTCCTGTTTTAGATAACAGTTGTTTCCATTGCATATTTCAATTCTTCATCAGATTACTACTTTGAGAGTGATATGTGATATGATATGTGTCCATTTATGTGTTATTTCTTTGCTGATTGTTGGACACTGTACTGTAAAGTATGTACTTTGGTTAGAAGAAATGTAACCTGGTGGTCCAAATGGGTACAATATCTTTTGTTTCAGTCCTTCAATAGTGTTTTGAGTATTAACATCTACTACCCAGAATGCAAAGCCCAGTCCAGAGCAAATATTTGTTTAATAGCCTCCTGGATCTACAGACAGCAGTCATTTCTTTTTGCCAGCTGCATGCAGGACCTTCACCTGGGGAATCTGCCCCATAGCTGTCTGCAGTCTCTTTCTTGTTGATAGACAGGATAGTCTTTGTTCACATTTTGTGTTTCAGAGGATGCAAGAAGAATATATTGACAATCAGCCCATTTCTGTATGGCTGTACCTCCCCTGTGTCCATTGGTATCATGGAGCCAGGTAGCTATCCCACGTGAGTACACCAGGGTATCCATCTGTTGGTTTCAGTCACCTTCTGATCCCAGAAGAGGGTTCTTTTTATGGGAATTAAATTTCTATTGTGGCTTCCATAGGTCTGTGCCGGTCTTCCATTGCCCATCGGCCTGAATACATGACAGTCATTGACTACTGCCCTTGAGTCTGTATACGCCCAAACTTCAGCACTCTTGTTGTTGTCTAATTCTTCCATCATTGTAATGAAAACAGTATGCAGTTTAAGCCACTGAGCCGATTTATTCTTAACCTTCTTTAATCAGAGTTTTTCCATCAATTGGTTGTAGTGTGGTAGCCTTCTAAACCGAATGCTGTCCATTTATCTTGAAACACCATCTGTAAACCAAGCAGCTCGATTGGGAGTCTTCATAGAGTATTGCCCATGTATGAATAGGACCTGGCAGCTCTTTAGGTGGTTTTAAAATTGGCCCCAGGAGAAAACAGGCTACCCATTCATGAATATAATGAGTAAGTCCTTGCATGTCTCTGGTAGCATATTTCTGTAAATACCATTTCTATTTTAGTGTGGCATGCCTCTGCCTTCCCATTGGAGTGTTTTTCTCCATCATGACCCAAGATAGTATGGGTATTTTAGATTTCAAAATTATTTTTTTCCTTTAGCCATAGGGGCAATTTTCTTTTCTTTCCTTTTTCTATTATAGTTGACATTCAGTATTATTTTATATTAGTTTCAGGTATACAGCATAGTGGTTAGACTTTTATAATTTATGAAGTGCTCCCCCCATAAGTCTAGTACCCACCTGGCACTACACATAGTTATTACAATATTATTGACTGTATTCCCTATACTGCACTCTACATCCCCATGACTACTTTGTAACTATCAATTTGTACTTATTAATCCCATTACCTTTTTCATCCTGACCCCTGACCTCCCTCTCATCTGGTAATCATCAGTTTGTTTTCTGTATCTGTGAGTCTGATTCTGTTTTATTTTTTTATTTATTTTGTTCTTTAAATTCCTGTATAAGTAAGATTCCTGTATAAGTATTTGTCTCTCTCTGATTTATTTCACTTAGCATAATACCATTTAAGTCTATCAGTGTTGTCGCAAATGGCAAGATTTTTTTTTCCCACCCCCAATGGCTGAGTAATATTCCATTGTATATAGGAACCACAACTTCTTTATCCTGTTGTCTATCGATGGGCACTTAGGTTGCTTTCATATCCTGGCTATTGTAAATAGCGCTGCAGTGAACATAGGGATACATTTATCTTTTAGAATTAATGTTTTGGATTTCTTTGGATAAATACCCAGAAATATATTGCTGGGTCATAAGGTAGTTCTATTTTTAACTTTTTGAGTCCCCTCCAAACTTTTCCAGAGTGGGTGTACCAATTTGCAATCCCACCAACAGTATATGAGGATTCCCTTTTCTCTGCATCCTCCCTAACACTTGTTGATTTTTGGTTTATTTATGATAGCCATTCTGACAGGTATGAGGTAATATTGTGGTTTTAATTTGCATTTCCCTAATGATTAGTGATGTTGAGCATCTTTCCATAGGTCTACTGGACATCTGTGTGTACTTTTTGGAGAAATGTCTGTTCAGATCCTCTGTCCATTCTTCAATTGGAGTGTTTGTTTTTTGAGGTGTATGAGTTCTTTATAAATTTTGGATATTAACCCCTCATCAGATGTATCATTGGCAAATATCTTCTCCTATTCGGTAGGTTGTCTTTTCATTTTGTTCATGGTTTTCTGCACAAAACCTTTTTAGTTTGATGTAGTTACATTTGTTTATTTATTTTTTTGTTTCCTTTGCCTGAGGAGATGTGTCAGAAAAAATATTAAGAAGAACAGTTCTTAATATTTTCTTAAGGGTTTACTGCCTGTGTTTTCTTCTGTTTTATAGTTTTAGGACTTATGTTTAAGTCTATTCCATTTTGAGTTTATTCTTATATATGGTGTAAGAAGGTGGTCCAGTTTCATTGTTTTGCATGTATCTGTGCAGTTTTCCCAACACCATTCCAGTGAATACTTCATTGTATATTCTTGCCTCCTTTGTCATAGATTAAATTACCGTATAGTATGGATTTATTTCTGGGCTCTCTATTCTGTTCCATTGATCTATGTGTCTGTTTTTATGCCAGTACCATGCTGTTTTGATTACTCTGGCCTTATAGTATAGTTTGATATTAGGTAGCGTGATACCTCCAACTTTGTTCTTTCTCCCTGTTGCCATGACAATTTGGGATCTTTTATGATTCCATAAATATTTTAGAATTATTCGTTGTAGTTATCTGAAAAATGTCATTAGTATTTCAATAGGGATTGCATTGAATCTATAGATTGCTTTGGGTAGTATGGCCATTTTAGCTATGTTAATTCTTCCTATCCATGAGCACGGTACATACTTCCATTTATTTGTATTTTCTTCAGTTTCTTTCTTTAATATCTTAAAATTTTCCAAGTACAGGTCTTTTAACTCCTTGGTTAAATTTATTCCTGGGTATTTTATTTTTCTTTGATGTACTTGTAAATGGTATTGTTTTCTTAATTTCCTTTTCCAGTAGTTTGTTATTGGTGTATAAAATGCAATCGATTTCTGAATATTAATTTAATATCCAGCTATTTTACTGAATTCATTTATCAGTTCTGGTAGTTTTTTGGTGGAGTCTTTGAGGTTCTCTGTATATAGTATTATGTTAGCGCAAATAATGACAGTTTTACTTCTTCTTTTCCAGTTTGGATGCCTTTTATTTCTTTTTCTTGTCTGATTGCTGTGACTGAGACTTCCAATACTATGTTGAATAAAAGTGGTGAAAATAGACATCCTTATCTTTTTCCTGATCTTGAGGAAAACGCTTTTAACTTTTCTCCGTTGAGTATGATGTTAGCTGTGGGTTTGTCATGTATAGCTTTTATTATATTGAGATATGTTCCCTCTTTTCCCATTTTGCTTAGAGTTTTTATTATAAATGGATGCTGGATTTTGTCAATGATATTTTTTCTACATCTGTTGATATGATCATAAGATTTTTGTACTTCATTTTGTTTACGTGGTTTATCACATTAATTGATTTGCAGATATTGAACCAATCTTGCATCCCTGTAATAAATCCCACTTGATCATGATGTGTGATCTTTTTAATGTATTGCTGAATTCGATTTGCAAATATATTTTTGAGGATTTGGGGGGGCAGTTTTCATTAATACCCAATGGCAATCCTATAATTATCTCTCAGATGGCATATACCATATCACCATGTCTAAAAATTTTCTGCTTCAAAATTCCAGCAATTGCTACTTGGTGGTACTCACGGGCTTTTGCCATAAGCTCCAGGCTGTATAAGTGCAAAATCATATCTGAATGTGGATCCTAGGGCCCCAGACCATTGACTGAGCCACTATTTTTTTGCAGTTCAGACATCGTATGATGTTTTCAGGCTCCCATTCAAATATGGTCCTATTTTGGGTACTTTTATGGTTAGGAGCTAGCGATATTTCCAGATGTGGGATATGTATTCTCCAAATCTGAGCAATCAGACCAGGTTCTGAACTGTTTGCTTTGTTCCAGGGATACGCAAGGACAGCAGTTTACTTTACCTGTGGAATACCACAGATGGCCTCTGCCCAAGTTAGTCCTAAGAATTTTACTGTTTGGTTGGGCTCTTGAATATTTGCTGGGTTTATCTGCCAGCCTCTGTTAGCCATGCATGTCACCACTGCATTTAATTCAGCTCTAGTTTTCTCCTCAGTTTCTATTATGATATCAATGTAGAGTATACTCAGGACCAGCATTAAGTACAAATCCTTCCTAACCAGATTATAACAGTATGCTGGTGAATACAAATAACTCTGTGGCAACACAGTAGATGTAAATTGGGATCCTTTCCATGTGAAAGCAAACCACACTTAATTCTTTTGAGGTAGGTATTGAGGAAAAAGCGAGATCGATGACTGAATACCAGTCTCCTGTGGTTTGTATTTTTTTGCACTATCAAAACCATCTCAGGGATTGGTGATATTGTGGGTGGTACTATTTTATTCAAACCTTGATAATTTACTGTTAGTCTCCATGAGCTATCCATCTTTTTCACAGGCCACTCAGGGTTGTTTTATAGAACATTTGTTAGTACTTCTAACCTGTCATTAATTAAGGTGGTAATTTCTTTTTGTCTACCAAGTATTCTATGTTGTTTTAAATTAACAATACTAGGTAGGGAATATGTTTCCCAGTCAGACATAATAACCATCTCAATAATACATTTAGGTAAGGGGGACACAGCCAGTTCACATAAAGTCTGTCTAAACATTCCAGTTCTCAGCCAAACTTTTATCTTCATCTCATCAGCCATCACATTCTTACATCCTCCCAGTCTAATTGTCACCCTTTTCAGGACCTCACCATCAGGTTTTGGAATCACAGAGCATTGGGCTCCCATGCCAAGGAGCCCTGGAAAAACTCTCTGGCCATTTTTTTCCACACATGTGCATATGGCCTTGGGGTCCTTAGTCAGGGGTTAGGCCAAGAGACTCTGGCTCCTTTATCAATTCTTATCCTGATTAATCAGTCATAATATCACCCCCGGTGATTGAGGGTCAGACTTCTCATTGCCATCTTGGCCTTCTGGCTTTTAAAATTCCTCCAAACTATAACACACAGAACAGATTTGTTTAGGTCCCTTCAGTGTTGGAGAACCCTTAAGGAGAAGCTGAGACAGCAAATCTGATATGACGTCTCAGACTTCCTTGGTTTTGCAGCAGTGAGGTTACATGGGGCTTATGTAGATCGCAACATTTTTCACGATGTTAATAAGAGAGGCACATCCAGTGGATGAACCTGCCAGTTGTAATAAAGCCAATCCAGAATGCCTTGCTTATGCAGCGTATCAGTCACTTCATCTGGGGCATTTAAAGGAGGGTCAGGATAATTCTCCTTCATGGTATCAACAAATAATGGCTTATTTCCAGTCTACTAGGCTGGCTGCCCGCTTAGGAGCAAGCCACTGTGTGTTTGCGTCATGTCAAACCATTTGTGATTTGTCAGTAGTAAGCTCTGGGTCCAGCATCAATTCAAACATACTCCTCCATTTTACAGTGTTCATAACCAAAGAGCATGCTTACAACTGATTTTAGTTACGTTATTCAGGAAGCTGGCACTATTAACCCACAGAATGAGATAGCTCCCTCACTTTATACCTCCTGGTTTCAGGTGCAGTATTTTCTTGGTTTTGCCCCCACTTCTTGTCACCTGGACTGCCTTCTTGGTGACAAAAGGTCATAGAAGTGCTGTCTGTTGTTCCAGGACAATTTTTTCATTTGGTAGTGGCCATGAGGCTACTGGTGGCCATAGCTCAGATTGCCCCAAATCCATGGTCGTTACAGTGCCAGGGTCTGTCCCAACCCTGTCCTTTACTTTCATTTTAGTTAACATGGCTAACAATAACCAAGGGGTTGTCCGTATAGCCTGTTTCTCATTATTTTATATCCTTTATGTATTCAGTGAGCCAACTTCTTGGGAGTTAGATCCATTATTTCTAAATTTCATTGGTAACTTACCTCCAGCAGTGATCACAGTGCAGCTGCTGTCTATACCATGGATGGCTCGTTAGCCATCACAAAGCTTTGTCCTTCTTGCTCCTTCGTCCTTTTCCCAAACAGTGCTTTTATCATAATTTAGGGAGTCACAGTTGTTCCAGTGAATCCCGTTTGACACTTCTCACTTCTGTGTTGGGGTCTCTACGACCACCTTTAGGCTTGATGATTTGCTAGGACTCCCAGCACTCAGAAGTAGTTATACTCATGGTAATCGTTTATTATGGGATATAGAGTAAAATCAAAAAAGGGAAAAAGCACATGGGAGTAAAATCTGGAGGAAACCAGGTGCAGGCTTCCAAGCATCCCTCAGGTGCTTAATCTCTCCAGCAGTGATGTGACAATATGTACAAAGTGCTGCCAACCAGGGAAGATTCCTCAGTTCTGAGTGTACAGGATTTTTACTGAAGGTCAGGTGAGTAGGCATACAGTATCTATCTGCATGACTGATCTCAGTTACTAAAGCTCCATTCCCCGCCCCCCCCCAGAGGGAAAGCAGATGTTCCCCACAAATCACATTGTTAGTATAAACTGTTTGGACAGACACACAGCCAGTGTGATGCAAGGCCTCGGACATACAACACTGTTATCATACAGAAGATTCCAAGGGCTCAATTCCCAGGCATGAGAACCAGCCTTTCTTGAGCATGTGTAGGATTTGAGCAACCCAGACTTGTACATCTTATTAACCCTTTTATGTATACCTTGTAATTTTTTGTTGAAGGCCAGGCATGCTGATTAGGGCTTGGGTAAGGTAAGTAGATCCATAATATGAGGATTCATGTTAATTTGTTTAGAGTTGGGCTGTAGCAGTTGTTATAGCTAGAGGTGCCAGAGGCTTCAGATTTCCCCAGGGTCCTTATTTTTGTCTTCCTTCTTGACTTTGGGCTTCTCTAAGTGTTCTTCCTCAGAGAATGTCTGTTATTATGCTGGAGCCTGTTGGTGTGGTGGTAAGGAATGTTGGGGGTGGGGGGTATTCTATAATCTTCCCATTAAGTTTTAATCCTTCAGCCAGCTTGTGTCTTGGGGCTATTTTCTCCCCTCCATCTCCCTCTCCCTTCCCTGTTCCCTGCCTGCAGCATTCCTAACCTATTTTCTTGAAGCTCTGACCTCTTTTGACTATGTTTCTTCCCTCCCCCGCCCCCCAGCTTAGACAGGGAGCCTGGAGAGGGCAGGGCTAGAGTGGGAAGAATTCAAAGCTGAGATAAGACTCTACAAAGTCCACTTTCCCAAGAGTTGGCCTTTGTTATGGAGAAGTCTTTATCTGTAAACCTGTTTCAGTTCCTGATGGTAAGGCCCACAAAAGTGTGGGAACCCCTTTGATACTGTGGCCCCCAGAAGTTTCTCACTCTCATGCTAGTCCATACTGTCTCCAGCAGTTCATCAGCGTTACCATTGAAATGTGCCTACTAGTTTATGGATCCAGTGGCTTCTGCTCCAGGTAACAAACCTTGGCTGTGTCTCTCTCCATATTTAGGGGTGATGGTTTGCCCTGCCATCTTAGTTCTCTGATAGGTCCAAGGAAGGTTGTTGGTTTCCAGTTTGTTCAGTTTTTTCTTTTCTTAAATTTTTAAAATTTATTTTTCAATTATAATTGACATATAATATATTAGTTTCAGGTGTACAACATAGTGATTAGACTTTTATATACTTTATGAGTGGTCACCCCAATAATGACTTCCAAGATCTTTAAATGTTTGTGCTAAAGCTAGAAGTTTCTCAGATCCCTTTTTTAAGTGACAGTGCCTGAGAACTGGTCCCTACAGAGTCACAGATGGTTTTGACAAAAGGATTCTGGAAGGAGGGGAGAGGCCAGAACATCCCAGAGATCAGTTGAAAACAGGAGTTGGTCACTTTATAGTGTACTATTGGAGGAGAAATGTGGAAGAAGTAAAGTGCCAGAAGCTGAGGGAATCAGCCCCAAATTGAGGACTTCCTCCTCAGACATGTATAAAGCCAGATCTCTTGTTCTCTTTGTAAAGAGATGTCAGCTGGGCCCACAGGAGGGATGTGTGTTCTGTCATTGGTCTCTGGCCACAGGCGACTGTGTGAATGTGCAGGGATGGAGGTGTTGGCCAAAAGGAGAAGATAGATCTTCATACATCCTGGGAGAGACAAATGCTCCAGTATCCGTGGCACCATCCTCAGACGCTTGGGTGACAATTCTTCTCTTTTGTATGTGCGTTTGGGTTTTGTTGTTGCTATGTGCTCACCTCTGGCTCAGTTACCAAATTCATGGGACTAAGAAACAGCACTTTGTGCTTTTTGGGGCTTTTCTTAAAGCCGAATTCTAAATAAGAACTTGTACATTGAAATGACATCCCAAATGACTGATAAAGGAGTCAAATAATGCAGCCTGGAAGTGTGGGGTAGTAATACTGACCAGTAGGAATAGAAGAAGGGAGAGAGCCAGGCAGATGAGTTCTCCTCTTTGTTTTCTTTGGTCTGGACTTGGGTGAACTCTTTTTCTTTTTGCTTGCCTGGGGAGGGCCCACGTGCAGAGCAAACACCTCCTGGGCAAACACTTATGTCATTGGTAAGCACCATGTAAAACATTGGGGAGCCATTTGGCCTTGAATTGCTTCCAAGTCTTTTCTTCTTTTTCCTGAAGCTTCATTCTTGTCACTGTGGATCTGTACTTCCTAAGAGAAGTGTCAGCATTCCACTATTTACTGCAGGCTCTGTTTCCTGGAGGACCTAGGCTGAGACACATACTAACATACAGAAATTACATTTGTATTTACCTGTATTTACCTGTATTGAGATAACACTTAAAGTTATAAGCATATTCTCCATTTTAATTATTCCTCTTTATCATGATTATAACTGACTGCAAAGTATTTTGTTATATGAATATACTAACTTTTTTAAAAAGCCAATCTCCTATTGTTGGGCATTTGTTTTCTTTTTCTTTTTTCTTTTTCTTCTTTTTTTTTTTTTTTTTTTTTTTTTTTTTTTTTTGCAAATGCTGTAGTGTTTGTCGTGGCACATTTATTTTTTTGTATACACCTTTGCTGATTTCTGTAGGATAAATTTTTAAAAGTGAAATTCCTGTTATATTTTCTTACATATATTATTAGATATTGCCAATTAGCCTTCCAGGAAGTTTACAGTTTACATTCCCAACAGCAATGTGTTTTTGCCAATATTGTGTGTGCTTTTAAAATCTTTGTCAATTTTGTAGCTAATAAGTGATCTAGCTTTAATTTACATTATCTTTTCTTAAATGAGGTTGAATCTCTAAACATATTTACTAGCTGTCTGAATTTTGTGTGTATCTGAATTGCTGTTCCTATTCTTTACCAATTTTTTCTTATTCTAATCAAAATGTTCTTTTTCTTATTGCTATATGTCTTGTCTTTCCTCCTCCATGTTCTTCCTTTCAGTGGACCATGTCTTAGGCCTACTCATAAACCAGATTAAAGCAGAAAGTCTTGCGGAAGAGATTTCCTCAGTAGTTGAGCCACCACAATGCAGACTCACTTAGTTCTACAAATATTTATTCAGCATTTTCTTTTTTGCCAGGCACTTTCTAGACACTTGGGATATAGCAATGAACAACAAAAAAAAGATACATATGGAGCTTGTATTTTGTGTGTTGGGGTGTGTGAGCTTGGGGAAACAGTGCAAAAACAGACAAGTGTGTCAGATGGTGAGGAATGCGATAGAGGAAAGTAAGTTGGGGAAGGACAGGAGATTCCTGGTAGGCTGCATTTTTAGGTAAGCCATTTGGGCCAAGAGCTGAGGGAGGGAGGAGCCATGTGGAGGTCTTAGAAAGGCACACTAGGTGGAAGAAATGCCCCGCATGGCTCCTAGAGAAGGGCAGTGCTGGCTAAATTTGAGAAACAGATGGAAGTGTGGCCTGTATGCGGGGTGTGAGGGTGGTGATGCTGGTGGGAAGAAGGTGAGGGGTAGCCAGGGCCAGGGAAGGGAATGTAAGGCACCAAATCTGAACTGCTTTAGAAATAAAAGGAATGTGGATTGCAGAAATATCTTCTGATAAAGGAGCAAGCACTTCCCAACTCTGGTAGCCCACGTCAGACTTAGTGAAATAGAGAAGAAAGAGGAGGTACATTATGTTCATAATACATAAATACAGTGTTTTGAATAATGGGTTCATAATCTTTTGACAGTAATGAAGACGATACTTGTCTAGAATTTGAGAAAACTTGTTTTCAGAAGTTTGGACTTCTGCCTCATCATTCTACATCTGAGGTTGTTAAATTAGTGATTTCTACCTTTAGGCAAAAGGCCATTCCCCAAGGAGCAATCTAATGCCAGAGGTTTCAAAGAGAGCAAAACAGAATATCTCTTTACTTCTTTGAGTTAGTAAAACTCATGCTATCTATCTTTGAAGCTACATCTCAGTATAAGAACATATTTCCCTGATTCTCAAAAGATGTTTGTTCATTCAGTAAGTAGTTTGTTCATCTATCAAATATTTATTGATTACCTGATATACAACACACAGTAGTGGGCACTGGGGATGTAAAGATGAACAGAACTGACACAGGGCCACTTCTCACTGATTGTTTAGACTTGTGGGAGTGGGGCAGAGTTCTCCAAATAATCCTACAAATAAGTATTAATTATAAACTGTGATAAGTGCCATGATATGTAAATACTAGGTGTCATGAGAGTGTGGATCGGGGGAACCTGGACTCATCTGGGGTGTCAGGAAAGCTTCCCTGAGGAAGTGGAGTTGAGCTAAAGAGTGTTAATAAGGTGAAATGGATGGGACGAGCATTCCAGGAAGCAGGAGCAGCATGTGCAGAGGCCCTGAGAGAAAAAACAGAACAGGGTAACTCTCAGGTGTTGTTATATAATGTTAGGGAAAAGTATCATAGTCTTGGTGTATGTTACACGCTGTTGAGTCATCTCCGACTTCTGGCGGCCCTGCGAATGAACGATGCCCACAATGTCCTGTCGTCAGCAGCCCTGCTCAGCTCTTGTAAACTCATGCCTATGGCTTCTTTTATGAAGCCAGTTCATCTCATATTTGGTCTGCCACTTTTCCCACTTCCTTCTGTTTTTCCTGGCATTGTTGTTGTCTTTTCCAAAGATCCTTGCCTTCTCATGGTGTGCCTGAATTTACACATAGTTAAATACACTTTGGATCATAAACAATTACCGTTTAAGCATCTGGAGAGTCACCTATGTGGAACAGTCTACCTTAGTATAATACAGATGGCCCCCGACTTATGGTGGTTCGACTTAATGATTTTTCGACTTTGTGATGGTGGGGAAGTGATATGCATTCAGTAGAAACCATACTTTTTGAATTTTGATCTTTTCTTGGGCTAGCAATATACAGTATGGTGCTTTCTGGTGATGCTGGACAACACAAGTGCGTCATAGCTTTTGGTCAGCCCGCGATCATGAGGGTGAACAACCAACACTCTACAGTGTATTCATTGTGTTCAGTGATTTGCCCAGCTATGGGTTAATGTAAGTGTTCTGAACACATTTTAAGGTAGGCTAGGCTAAGCTATGATATTCAGTATTAAATTTATTTTCAATTTATAATATTTTCAACTTATCTAACCCTACCTTAAGTTGAGGAGCATCTGTAGATAACTAAATGTTATTTTTATTGTCTGCTTTTCTAGTGTTTGGTCTTTAGTTGTGATGCATTCACAGAAATTACCTAAGCAAAGATTTCTTTTGTAGGGAAGTAGTGTGTTTAATTGGACAACAGGTGTACCTGGGAGGGAATGCCAGCAGAGCGCTGTGTTGGAGAACTCAGAAGTCGGATTCTCTTTGGCCCTTGACGGGGCGGGCAGAGAGGAGCTGGGAATGGCATAACATGTTACAGTTGGAGCCAGCAGCAGCCAGGAGGGGATGACCGAATGAAAATAGAAAATTCAGAACCCTCAGAAAGCATTACAGACTGTTATGGTAATTGAAATTAGAAACATTGTGTGTATTTTTAATATTCTGTTAGGAAAAATACTGTAACCACATTAATGTTTAATGCATGGACAGTAATAGCTGAATGGCTCTCCATGGCCCTGTTAGTTCTAGTCTTGTCTAGAAGAAAGAATTGGGTTCTATTTTGGGTCTGTATTTGGGAACTGGATCCTCCTATGAAATGAGACTCCGAGGGCTGAGTTGCCTTTTCTATATGTACATGGACATTTAGTAGAAGAAAAATGGTTTTCTCTGTGTTATTCCCCCTCCCTCTTGTATTATGTTCTGTGCAATTTTCAGGGGTTATACACAGTTCAGTAATTACAAATTCTTTTACCAGTTTTCTCTCTAGATTTTCATAGAATCAGCTATAGACTTTCTTTAGGGTTGGTCTGTTATGGACAGGAAAAGGGAGTGGAATACATATTAGTCTTTTTTTCATTTTTAGCATTCATTCGAGCAGACTACAACTGAGATTTTAGTTTGCTTATGGATTAAAGTTATCCTTATCACTAGGTAGATTTATTTGGACAGTGGCATATGGGGAGGGCCACGGGGGGCAGGAAGATGTATTTTGTCACTAATATTGTTTAGATTTGTCAATGCATGTTGACAATAAAAACCAGAATTTTGTTGTTTTAAAACTATCTAGACTAATGCTGTCCAGTAGAATTTCCTGTGATGTTGGAAGTCTTCTCCTTTTGCACTGTCCAGTATGTTAGCCACTTGCCACTTACAACTATTGAGCACTTTAAGTGTGGCTAGTGTGATTGTGGAACTTTAATTTTATTAAGTTTAAATTTATTTTTTAATTTATTTTTTTATTTTTTATTATGGTGACATTGGTTAATGAAATCCAGTAAGTTTCAGGTGTACGATTCAACAGTAAGTCATATATATTTTGCATTGTATGTTCACTGCCCATAGTTGGATTTCTTTCTGTTACGACATATTTGACCCCTTTACCACATCTACCTCCCTTCTCCCCTCTAATCTCTGGTAAGTTTAAATTTAAATAACCTCACATGGCTAGTGGTCTCCATATGGGACAGTGCAGGGCTAGACAGTGCCCCACATTGTTGCCTGTACCTGGGGTGGATTACGCCCATCCACCCGTGGGCCCCAACGCTTGGAGAATCTCACATCTGATAGAATATTTTGGTGTCAGAGTGGTGAATAGAGGCAGATAGAAGAGATTGTGCCCCTGTCAAAAATTACCACCTTGCTGCTTATAACTTATGGTGCCATGATGAATGAGTAAAAGATTATGCTTTTATTGAGTGCTTACTGTATACCAAAGATGTGTAAACCATACCCAAACTATGCTCTTCTTCACAGTTTATTCTTCAGTTAGTATACATATTGGCCAATACAAGAGCTGGATGGAGATTTCTCTCTTATGTGCAATTAAATGTTAACATGAAAGCGATGGCAAGAACTTAGATGTTTAATTATTGGTTGATTTGTTTGTCAGTGATAGAGTGAATAAATTGGTTTCTAACCTCTTACAGGAAAGTCTGTGGCACATGGCATGTTGGTGTTTTTATCAGCCATAAACTCTCTGTATCTTTGCTTCCTCTGACCAATTCTCAGTGAGAATGCCTTTCATTTGGGGCATTTGGGGCAGACTTGTGGAAGAAGAGGCCATCTCCCTTGCCTTTATCACAGTCAGCTGGTTTCACCAGGGCTAGAACAAGCACCTACTGGTGGAGAGGGTCCTTAGGGAAGAGGACAGATACTCTGTCAGCCATTGAGGTCAGTAGCTCACAGCAGCATGCTGGAGGCAGGATTGGCCAGGTTGGAGTCAGGAGGAGCCTCACTGCTTGCCCAGAAGACAGGGCTGTGGCTCCAAACCTGGACTCTTAGCAATTGGCACTGTTGGCCTAGAAGTTATGTTTACTTTTATAAAACCAACCTGACAGCCTTCTTGCCAAGCAGGATAGAGCTGCACATGAATTAACCAACACTCTTTCTTCTGAAAATGACCTACACATTGAACTCTTTTAATGTGATATATGCTGCTTGTGCATTTGAACAGTTTCTGGAAACATTCATCTTTTCTGCTTTTAATTGGCACTTGAGTAACCATGACTCAAATTTTTTAATAACTGGTGCATTTAGTAACAAAATTATTCTTTGCTTGTCTTTTGACATTTTTGTGGTGGTTGGTGGTGGGTAGGAAGGGAGGGGGCATCTGTTCTCATGATTCACTTATATCAATGAAGAAAAGTGGTCAGTGAATGACATTGTTTTCCACCAGGTTATGTTTTAATTCAAAACTTGCATCTTCAGCATGAATCATGCTTATTTGATTAATTTAGTTTCTCTTCTTGCTCCTGTGCTAAACACCTTGAAAATAGCAACCTTAACATCACCATATATTCAGTGCCGGTGTGGTCCTCACGCAGGGGCAGACTTGTGCAGGAGTAATGCCTAGCAGGGATCTGAAACATGTCAGTGAAAGGCATGGTCTTGTGTTAGAAATTAGGATAGCTTAGACTTACGCTGACCAATAGGGTAGTCATCAACCACAGGCACCTATGGAAGTATAAATTCATGAAAATTAAACAAAATTAAATGTTTTTCTTAGTCCCACTTAGCCATATTTCAGGTGCTGAGGAGCCATGTGTATCTAGTTGGTACCAGACAGTGCTGACATGGGACATTTCCATCATGTGGAAAGTTCTGTTGGACAGTGCTGTGGTAGGCATTTTTAGAATGAGCTTTATTTATCCAGTCAGCAGATATTGCTGAATATCTTCTCTCTTTTAGGCCCCGTTCTGACCACAGGGACACTGTGAGGAATAAAGGCAAGGCCTGGCACTCACGGAGCCAGCGTCTTGGTGAGGAACAAGGTGCAAGAAGCTCACCCAGAAATTTCCATGTAATAAATATCAGCACTTTTGTATCTGCCACTCCCGGGGAACACAGAGATGAAGCTGGGGATACTGTCTCTCTCATCTCAATGGGGAAAAAAGATAATTAAGCAGTGTGTTTTACAGAAGAGGAGAATGGTTAGTACAAAGAAATTTAGGCTAATGCTTGTGTTGTGGTTAGTCCTTTACCCTCTCTGAGCCTCATTTTCTTCCTTTTAAGTAGTGAGGTTTTAGTATCTGTCTTACAGAGCAGTGGTAAGGGTTCAAAAAAAAAAACATTTGTAACTCATTGTTTAGCACTCAGCATTAAATAGAGACTATTACTACTATAGCCTTTTCTGTAATAAAAATGATTTAGGAGCTTAAAGAGAACGTCAGCTGGAGGAGTGGGGAGTAGAGGCCTTTTCTGGGAATAGGAGCAGCAGGGTCAGGTGCTGCTGGCCTCTCACTGTCTATGAGAAATGGCTGCCCTGCCCAGTAAGGACATCCCTCAGCAAAACCCCTGTTTCAGTAGGACACTACAGACTCTTATTCTGACCATGTTTTTACGTATGTTGTTTTGATATTTATACCCAGTCTCTGTTGTCCTCTGTATAAAGAGCACATCTCTACTCATGAGTCTTTCTTAGAGTTTTCCAGGAGTGAGAGGGATGTGGGCATCACTTCCTGTCCGGCGCACTTCCCCACCACTCAGAACTGTGTGTCTTTGAGCAAGTCACGTCACTTGTGTCGAGAACAGTCTCATCGTGGGTGAAAATGGGGATGACAGGGTCTTGCCAAGATGAGGAAAGATGATGCTTGCGGTTTTCCATGTCTGTCCCCAGGTCTTGTTGGGTCTTCTCGCCCCTTCAGGTCACGCTGACCCCAGGTGCCCATTCTAAATTTGGGGGGCCTGTAGAAGTAATTGAAATACACATTAGCAGGGAAATTCACTGGAGTGAATAACATGCTCTAGCACGCTAGAGAAGCGTTACTGTGCCCTTCGTTGAACTATACTTTTTTTTACTGCTTTCCATTAAAAATTAAAACTAGAGAAAGTATAGTTTAATATAAAACAGGCATGACACCCTTCATTTGGGTGCCATTAGTTATCTCCCTGTTTTAAATTCCCTGTTTCCCACTTCCCAGACTGGGCAGTTGTTGAGTCCAGAATGACTTGGGGAAGTTGGCAAATTGAGCAAGTGGTGTAGGACAAAGATCTGACTCTGAGGCAGGCTGGAAGAACCAAACTGGAGTACGTACTGCAACTCAAAGAGACAGCGATCTACTGCAGGTCAGACGGAACTCTTCAGTGGCCTGCGGGCACTGGTAGCCAGGAGCAGGACAGTCTTAGATGTCTCTGTGGCAGTACCTGAGGCAGGGATACTAAAAGGGAAGGGTACCTGTCACAAGGGATGGTGATCTGAATGCAGAGCTACCACTAGTTCTGTTGGAGTAGAAATCACGTCTGGCATAAGCAAAAAAGGGAATCATCTATAAAAATTTTAAAAAGAATTGGCAAACTAATGTCCTTTTAGCACACGCCTTTGCCATATTCCTAAGGTTTTCCTCCCTGTCAGTTGTGCTTCTTGTCCTAGAGACCAATCTTCTCAGAGCCCTCTGACTTGGCCCCAGCTTGGACTAGCCCTGGGGGCTTGCTGCTGCCCAGCGTTAATCTAGAGTCCTCCTTTCACTGTATTCCTGGGCTAGGCTGCTTTCTGGACTCCCTCCCTGTCTCCATCATTCTTGGGTTTCTTTTTCATTTGTGCTGAAGTCCATCTTGAAGAAATTTTTCTCTAAGAAGAATGTTTAGAAAGTAAACTTTCTGGCTTTTTTTGAAATCTGAAATGTCTGTTATCTTTACACTTGATTGGTAGTATGGATAAATACAGAGTTCTAGCTTCTTGGTTCTGTATCTGGTATTTCTGGGATGACATTTGCTGATCACATTCTCATCTCTTGGTTGGTTAGTAGCCTTTCTTTTTTCTTTCTGGATTCTGTAGAGACCTTTCTCTTTGGTGTCCTGAAATTTTATGAAGATGTATCTAATTTTCATCCCATTTCATCCCATAGTCTCAGATTTCTTAAATCTATATTCTCTTGTCTTCCTTTAGTTTTCTTCTTCCATTATTATTTTTTGTTTGTTTTTATTTGCTTATTTTTTAGGATTATGATGTTGTCTTGATGCTTTCTGAAGACACTAATTGGAACTTTTTCATGTCTGTTTTAATTTGCTGAATTATCTCTTTGCTTAGAGTCAGTTATTCTATTTATTCTGCTTGATACTTCTCTTTTGAGCTGTGGATATTCCCTGAAATATCTGGATGTCTTTGGTTGTCTGTCTATAGTTTAGAATGCTGGCTGGAGCAGGTAGTTGGTGGGTAGTTAGTTTTACAGGTGGGTCATTTTGGTCTTCATTAGGCCTCTCCCTAAACAGAAGGACAGCTGGGCACTCAGCTGATGTGCATATGTGGACAAGAACCTCAGAAAAACCATGCAGGAGCCCTGACTCAGGTTTTGAAAGGCTAAGTGCAAGGGGTAGATAAAAGGGCACTTAACCAAGGGCAAATATGAGAGAGTAGCCTAGTTTCATAAACCGAGGCCTACAGAAATTCTGAGAATGGTGTTTTTGTTGTTGTTGCTCTTGTTGTCTGTTTGTGTTTGTTTTTTAAAGCTATTCTTAGAGCAGTGGTTCTCATCAATACCCTGAGGACATTTGGCATTGTCTGGAGACATTTTTGGTTGTCACAACTGGGAAATGGTGAAATGCTTTTGGCTTCTAGTGGATAGAGGTCTGGGATGCTACTAAACATTTAAAAATACACAGGACAGCCCTCACAATGAAGAATTATCCAGCTCCAAATATCAGTAGCGCTGAGGCTGAGAAACCACTGTAGAGGAAGATGATCAAGGACATAGATCTCTTTCTAGGGTGGTCAGTGCAGGGCGAAGGATGTCGGGAAGCATGTCTAGAAGGATGCCAGTTCCTGCTTTGCTCATCCACTCTGCTAAGGGAATGGACTTAGTTAAGTAAATAAGTTTCCCTTCACGAGAACTTATTGTCTAGACCTGTGTTGTCCAGTACAGTGGTCACTAGCCACAGTGGCTATTTAAATTAACTAAAATTAACTGTAATTAAAAATTTCATTGAGTTGCACTAGCCACATTTCTAGTGTTTGGCAGCCACTTGTGGATACTGTATTAGACAGTACACAGACAGAACATTTCTATCATCACAGATAATTCTGTTGAACAGAGTTGGTCTAGACAAGTATTGGTGGTATTTTAAGGAATTTGAAGACAAGAAGGGCTGCTATTTTATCAACAAATTAAAGTTTGTATATCAGGATAAAGGGAGTTTAAAATAAATTACAAATTGGCCTAAATTCTGAATTTTAACGGATTAATTAGAGTTTATCACTATCCTCGCACATAGGTATACATCCATGACACACCCCCCCCCGACACAGAACTCTACTCGCACACCCACAGCAGCCCCTGCCCCCACCCTGTACCCTTTCCTCACAGTTGGTTCATAGTTAATATATGAAGAGGGATGAAATTCAAGTAGGTATAAGTGAGAGCAGCTTTAGATATTGTTCAAGAAGTTCTCCAAGAAGGTCCAGGTTAATAATGTTCCATGTCGAATCTGAGGGTGATGTTGAGATTGGATTCCCAGTCTCATTTGAGTCTGTGATGTCCTATTGGATTGGATGTTCTCCTGGGGGCCCGATGTCACATTCAAGTGTCTTTTACTAGGTTGTGGGCACTTGTGAAGTAGTGCTGGCCCTCTAGAACAGGTCATCAGATGCATTCAGGTTCTAGTAGAATGTAAGATTCGAAGTCAGAGTTAGCACCCCAGACAAAGGAAGTGAACTCAAGGCCTTGTCGAATCACCAGTCACTAATCAATGATATTGGAAGAAATTAACATTCACCAGTAATAATACATTTATTCTGCAAGTGCTTTAACTAGGGAATTCTCATGAGAATGAGTGAGCCAGGACTGTGATAGCTTGTAGTGAAAGGTGAGAATTCCAGTGTCTTCCCCAAAGGATCCAGTGAATCTCATCACTTTCATAACATGATAATGAGCTGAAACACAGATGTCTCAATGGAAAGGAAGAGGTGAATGGAAGTGATTTAACTTAGTCGTGGTTGCTATGTGTTAGGAGATCTGCTTTTTGTAAGAATGACTGAATTGAAGGCAAGGGAACTTGATAAGCCCCCACCTTCCTTCACTTGTATAGAGAGGCATACATTTGCCACAGGTATACTTTTCCTTCCTGGGGAAGACAGTGACACTGAGCTCCTTTATAGATTTTTAAAAGACCTTAAAAGAATAGAGAGTGAAGATGTTAGAGACAAAATGCCAAAGGACAAAAGCATTATTGAAATCTTAAATATGTTCTAAAAATGGAAGAGTTTGTTTCTGTAGCCCAATGTTTTCTGAGTTCATTTGTTTGTTATAAGCTTGTGTCCTGGTGTTTGAGCCTGTGTCCTGCTCATTTGCTGGTTTTGAGCCATTTGAACCCTTCTGCATAGTTTTCTCCTGACTCATGGTGGAACCATGAGTGATCAAGCCTTTAGCTGAGACTACTGGAAAAGGGGACTTGCTTAATGTGTATGGTTTTCTTCAGTTCTTTTTTTCTAGAGGATGAAAGCTAAGTGAGCTGCTATCAGCAGTTGTGGTTTGATGTTAGAGATTTAACAGCTTTTGATTCTGAGTGGGGAAATAACAGGATCATTACCAGAGAGTTTGGAACTTTTTCTCTATGTCAGGGGCAACACCGGGCAATTGCGCTTGTAGAGGCAGCTGTTGCCAGCCACACCCTGTGTTCATGGGAACAAGTGGATTTGCCTGTCCACACTGAGGTTTATCTGAGGGCATTGTGCTTCTGTACACGTGGAAGGATCTCTTTATAAAGAGCATCATTGCAACTGGAAGGCAAAGTAATTGAAAGATAAAATCTCTTTGCTCCTACTTTAGATTTTCTCCTTGTGGTAATGTCTTTTGGAATAGAATCTTCTCTCTTTGATTTCCAGTCAAGCAGGTATCTGGTCTAGTGAGTGGGGTTGCTCCTGGATTTGGGCAGTTTGGGTGTCACGGTTGACTTTGGAAAAGGAAAAGCAGTATGAGACCTTCATTATAGGCAGAGGACCCACTGTCTTTAAAAAACTGAGATTTGATGCCTGCCTTGACAATGATGTAGGGAGTTACCTTCAAGGAGCTAGATTAACAGCTAATCTCAGGAAAAATAACACAGAAAACGACCTTTTATTTTTATTCTCTTAGGCAGATCAAGTGGAGTGCATTTATAGGCAGAAAAACATTTTGTGTGAATTATACCCAAGGAAGCAGTGACTCAGTGATCTGTAATTAGCCCTGTCCTGGTGTTTAAGCCTCTGAAAGGAAGAGCTCCTTTCATAATTGAGTTCTTTGTAATCTCTTTAGTGGTACATTTACATATTTTAATTGAATGTTTTAGTATTTATCAGGTGAAGCATTTTTGAGTGTTGGTGTTATACCCATCAGTTGCGCGGCATGGAGAGCCAGCTACTGAAGGGGTCCAAACAGCAGCACGAGCCCAGGCCCAAGGGTAGTATGGGTAGAAAGTACCTGCTTGCGCACAGCCTCTTGCACATTTTGTTGTTTCTGTGTGGTTTGCTGTATTTCACCTGATGTTCATCACCTCTAAGCAGTTACTATCTTCACTGGAGAGATGCAGAGTTCAGATGACTTCAGTCTTCTTAGCTCCCTCAGACATGATCAGGATTTTAGTTATTTTCATAATGAGAGTTTTGTTGGATAAAACACATGGTAATTCATTATGGTAAACCAGAGACCTGCTTGGTCTCAGCTCAGCTTCTTCAGCTGAAACAATCTCTTTAGCTGTTTAAAACCACACATAGTTGTTATCTAAGTAAAATGCCTCTGAATGCATTAGAAGAGATTATTTCTTGAATACTCTCTGTCCGGGACTAATTTCGCTTGCTCTCTCATATGCATCTGGTCTTACCAAATATACCAGGTTGTGGTGGTCAGTGTCTTGGGGACATGACAGCTCCTTTGGCCAAAGGGTACTGTGCAGTCTAATGGCACCAGGACTGTAGACAGAGCCCTGGTTGCCTGAAAGGGTAAATGGCTATCTTCAAGGTAAACTGGTGGCCCTCTCTGTTCCAAGAAGGCCTCTGTAAGGCATCATGTGTTAGTCCTGTTGGAGACTGATCCATTGCTGAGATTGGATCTTAGAGCTGGCTCTTTTCTCTCTGGATAGGTAGACTTTGCCCCAGCACGATAGAATGTCCCCATGGGCCGTAGGCCCAGGCTTAAGCACCAGCACCTGACCCACTGGACCATAGGCCTCCCAGACAGAGGTCTTGTGAGTGTGTCTGTGTGTGGATTGTGATACAAGGGACACCTTTACAGACCCAGCCATTTAGCTCTTAACATGAGTGGGCAGGGGTTGGGGGCTTGTGGCACAGTGAGGATGGTCAGGAGCTTAGGGAAGGTGGGACAGTCCCAATTGAGATGTGCTGTAGGTATAAAGTACACACTAGATTTTGAGGAGTTAGTATAAAAAGAAGGTAAAATATCTCATTAATAATTTTTTTATTATATAATGTAATATATTTTTAAAGTTAGTTCACTTGTTTTTACTTTCTTAATGTGCCTACTAGAAAATTTAAAATTACATATTTGTCTCTTATTTGTGGCTTGTGTTATATTTCTGTTGCACAGCACCGATTTAAGGCCATCAGGGTTAGTCTGGTGAACAGAGTGGCGTTGGCTGGTCTCTAGAGCTCAACAAAATAGAATTTTTCTTAAGGACTCTTAACAAGAAAGTTACAGTAAAAGCATGGAAGTAGTGTGTGTGTGTGTGTGTGTGTGTTTGTGTGTGTACACCTATAAATTGTCCAGGATTTGAGATTAAAATGACTAAAAAATCTTAATCGTAAACTCTGAACTTTCTTCTATTTATATATCTTTCTCTACATCTCGTTATGGGAAAACCATATGAGAAATAATTGATGTAGTAAAGTGTTTTGATCTCGAGAGAGCAAGAAAGTACATTTACTGTTGAAATAAACTTTGTTTAAATAAAAATGTTTTTATATACAGGGAGGCGATTTTGCTCATGACTGGTTTGTTGGTTACTCATTTTAAAGAGTGCAATGTGTGGTTCAGGATTTTTCCTCAAGTGCAATTATTTATTCATTTAAAAAAGGTTTCTTTCAGACTCCTCTTTGTTCTGATAATTTTATGCTATTGTTAGGGTAAATAGGGTGTATCCATTGCAACCTAGAGGGAAAAAGATCAGAGAGAACAAGGTTTTTCGTAGTAATGGTTGAATTATAATTTTTGAAAAGTTAAAACCTAAATCTTATACAAGTGTATATTGAGCAGGTATCAAAGATTAATTAACTGACTAATGAGAAAGCCACTCAGATGGCAGTGGGATCAGGGAGGCTATGAGAGACTGATGGAACTGAGTAGTCAGGTACAGAATGTTAGAATAAGATTGCTGAGGTATATATAAATTGGTTAATGGCTATCAAACAGTAATTGTTGGGATTTCTCTCTGTTTCTACAGAACTCATTTGCAGGTTCTCAGTCTTCAGTGTGTAACTCTCCAGGGTCTGGGCCCTAATCAATAGTAAAGTAAACTGTAAGTTGAACAACTTACATTCCCGAGAATCAGGTTGGGCTTGCTAGACTGTGTTCCAGGACAACATTGAAACAGTGCCCGGATGTCTTTTGGCCCCATTTCCAAGTTCTGGGTAATTTTCCCCAATAGAACAGGCTCATTCGATCTTTTCCAGTGTTAGTGATTCCCTGGAGCCTTTCCTGCTCTTGGAGGAAAGGGACTTTTGGATAATTTAGGATTACGAGGCCACCCACTCCTCATAGGCCAGACCGCTAGGAAACTTAAGTGGGGAGGGTGGATCGTTTAGTTAGAGCAGTGCTTCTCTGTCTCTGGGGAAGGGACAGGTTCTTTTGTAGTTGTTTTTGTTATTTTTTTTGTTTGTTTTTAATGTCCAGTCTATTGGAGATCAATACAATAAAAATGCACAGCAATATGTACTTACCTCCTCAGACCTGCCCAAACAGTTTGGGGCAGGCAGGGGTCTGTTATTCTTACTTTGAGCAGCATTGGCTTAGAGAGTCACCTGTTCTCTCCTCTCACTTGCTCCAGTGGTGGCACTAGAAGTGGCTGTGGAATATTTAGCCCCACACCTTTTGTGGTCTCCAGCAGTCCTGTAAGGTGCTCAAAATACATGCATAAGTCAAAGTGATGGGTTTGCAGTGCAAATACACCTTCAAGACAAGGGTTCTCCCCCTTCCCCCACTACTCCCCTTAGCTGAATTGCTACTGCAAAGCCCCTTCTATATGGAAATTCTGGAGCCATCCTGCTTGGTATCTCTAGGAAAAAAGTGCTTTCTGTTACATCACTGGTTCAGAGTCTTCACACCCTTTGAAGGGGAGACTTAGCAATGTGCAGAGTATGTTATTCCTTAGCCTTGGCTTCGTTATAGAATAAGACACTTTGAAAATAAATGTACACAATAAATAAAATTCCCATATGCTCAAGGTATTTTTGGACTTTTGGAAGAGGCTGGCTTTCCTTTCAAAGGGCATCCTCATACCTTCCTCAATCATTACATAAATATGGACTCATATTTAAAAGTTACTTAAAAACACATCAAAGAAACACCACTTCCCCCTGCCCTGCCCACTATCCTGAAAGTTTAGAATAACATATTCCTTCCTAGACAGTTTCCACTTCCTTTAGCCTCATGTTCCAGGGAACTTCTGTAAGTTATGTGACCTCACTTTGCTGTTGGCGTTTGATCCCTACTCAGATCTGTGGGACAAATTTTTCTCCTGGAGCCAGCTTGTGCCTGTTCCTGTCCAGACGTGATGGAACTAGGGACACTGTCAGGGAGAGCACAGCACCTCCAACATTCTCTCTGTCCAATTAGAGCAACTGTACCTGTGTTCTTTGATAGCACTGGTTTTTTGTACTTGATGGTCAAACAGACCTTCCTCTGTCCTTTGGCTGTTGTGTTTCTCTGCTAGGGGAAGAGCTCACATCTCCTTGGAAATGGACTATATCAGATCTGTGGAGGTCTGGGTGCAGCATTTATTTTTTACCTTCACAACTCTGCAGTGTGTGTAATGCTCACCTAGCTTTCTGCTTGCCTGAGGTCTGTTGTGCATGGAAAGAAATACTGTTTTAAGGTTTTGAAGACTGATTTCAGTTTTATTTTGGGGAATTTGATCAGGCAGGGTGAATACCATTCACTTAGGGACCATGTGTACTACAGATATATTAATTGGATAAACTTGGGGACCTGAATATCAGAGACTAAAACTTACAAACCGAGAGTCCACACATGTTTGGCCATTTCACTATTTACAGTTTTTTTTATTTATACCTGAAAAAACTTTTGTCATTTTAAAAAGATCATGTTTCCAGCTTTTCTCTCCAAATGCAGGAATCTGGCAACCCTGGGCCTACATAAAATAGCCTGGTGGTAGCAGTTGTCACCTCTGATTCTCATACTTGGCCTCTTCGCATGTGGCTGCAACTTTCTGATCTCTCTGGTTTTGAGTCCTCTCATTTCAGATGCCCTTGTTGGTAAGTGTGGGGCTGCTAATTAGTGGCTAACTCTTCTTTGAGGATGGGTCTGTTTCCAGAGCCATGTAAGGTGGGAATTGGATGTGGTCCAAATTACGCTGGAAAATTCCACAAGAAGCCCATGATTTTGTATAGCAGCACTCACAGTAAGGGCCATATTTATGTAAATCTATGTGGTGCGTCCCAGTGTGTGTGGTGAAATCCATAAAGGGCAACTCTTGTGGGCCACCATTTCTCTTCTTTTTCCTTGTTATCCTCATGTTTAGATAAACAAGGTTGTCATTCTCACTCTCCCATGGTCATTTTTTCCTCCGGGACCCCCTATCTCTTCTTCTGATTGTTCCTGGAAGATGTTAAAGGAGGCGTACCACCTGTCTACCCGGCCCCTGAAGGCTCAGGTCGTAGCTGTACCTGGCCCGTGAAGGTTCCATCTACTGGCTTCCCCAGATGATTGGGCAACATCCCCTTCTGATTTCCTTCCCTCTGCCACCATCACCTGTGGGTAGAATATCCAAGCCTATGGGAATTGTCATTTCTTTCTTTTTTTTTTTTTTCCTGAGTGCCAGGTAGTTAAATTCTTGTACATTAAATATACCTATAGTGCGATTTATAATACTGGGTACAGACTTGGTATAAAAAAAAATCCTGGATGTTTCCCTCGGGAACCTTACAATTGAACAAAGAGAATGGAAGCATCGGTAAAGACTTAATAAGCAACCTTACACACCAGGAGACAGGGCTAGAGAGGGGTGGGATGTGTTCATTTGTGAATATTAGTGAGTGAGTTTATTTTTAATGTCTGGGAAACCCTCTAGAAAATGGGCAACCAGGAAACTTTCGGCCATCATCCTAAATTCTTTTTTGATTCTAAATCACTTATTCTGCTCGTATTTGAGGATATGATCACTTTTTGAAAGTACGGTGTGCTCACTTCTATTATGAATAGGGCAACCCTATAATATATTGTCCAAACTTGGGGGCCCTTCTGAGAGTATAGGGGATAGCAGTTGCAAATTTTGATTGTCCTGGGCAAACCACATCTTATGGTCACCATAATTATGAAGTTCAGTTTGAGTCATTCATCCTAAAATCAGCAATTTTAATAGAACTGAAAGATTAGGTGCCATGTTTTATACTCTCTCTATAATAGACATAATAAAAAATAATAATAGAATAGAAATAATTATTATTATAGAAATGTATTAGAGGAATAATATAATAGAAACAATAATAAAAAATTTTCTATTAAAACTATGAAAATTTAGTTTTATAAAATAAATCTATACCAAGATTCTTTCACAAAAAATAGAGCTTTTGACAAAATAAAAAATGTCATTATGCTTTCACATTCTTATTAAAATATTCTGAGGAATTTTTTTTATGGACAGTTTGAAGATAATGACTGTTTATTTTGTTAAGAATTCACATACAAAATAAGCTACTTGTTTGAAATTACCTCAAAGAGTTGTAAATCTCACTTGAATCTTTAATAATCAGTTTATTTTTGTAAGATTGACATTTCTAATAAAATAATATCTTACAACACAGAATTTTATTCAATAAGATAAGCTTATAAAACATAAAAGGGAAAGCCAGCACCTCAATTATTTTAATTGTTTCATACTTAGAAATAATCCATACCTAAGATTTGCCCATTTCTTAGAATACTGTAGAGCAAGATTCACTCACTGCACTACTCAAACAATAGCCCTTAAACAGCGGTGGCTGACAGTGGCAAACATTGCAGATGCAATTGTACGTGGACTCGCCTTCTACCTCTAGATGGCAGTGCCACTGGAGCCATGTGCCTTCCTGTGTTGAGTCAGTTGAGAGTTTTCTCTGTATTCTCTCCTTTGGCCATTTGTACATAAAGAAGTTTGGGCAGATTTTAAACAGTTTGGGTACTGAATATTTTTGTATTCCTATAAATATTCTTGAGCTTTTAGCTAAGTTACTTAGAATCAGTTTGATTCTTTCGGGTCTTGCTTTTATGATTTACTGAGTCCAGAGCATTATTGTTCAATCTAGGGCTAATTGTTCCCTTTCTGAGCACCCTACCCACTGCCCCATCGATTATAAGATTCTCCAGTCTGGCTGGTGGGAACAGGCATTATTCCCAGACATGTGTGAGTCCTTTTGAGTAGTGGCTCTTTCCTTCCTTGAGTACTTTCCTCACTTACAGGTGCTGTGTACTGCTCCCTCCCCTCCAGGACTCTGCCCTGAGCACTTTAGCTGCCGTGGCCACCAGGACTCCCAGTTCCATCTTCTCTACTCAGGGAGTCCTCCAGGCTCTGCCTTAGTTCCCCCCCGTTTGTACCTTGGCCTGGAAGCTCTCAAGGTGGTCAACCGAGGTTGCCAGAGGCTCACTTTGTTTGTTTCCTGTCTCAGGGACCACTGGCCTTTGTTGCCTTCTGTCTAGTAAACTGTTATTTCTTATGTTTCTTTTTCTTTTTTTTGATTCAGATGGGAGGGTAAATCTGGTTCCTATTGCTCCATTTTGGACAGAAGCAGGATAAGTCTCAGGATAGTTTTGTTTTTTTTTAGGTATTGATTTAGTTTAATTTTTTTCCCTATGAGCTGTCCTCTCTCTAGATCAAAGGTGGTATCTGGGTTGCCTTGAAGCCCTTCCTTCTCTGTGTTCCTTACTTAGGTCCAGACTTTATGAACCAGCTCAAGTCCAACCTCTTCCACAAATCTTTTTTCACTGACTCCTGTGTGCATGGGGCTTTCCTTTTTAAAGTTCTTAGAAACATTAGCAGTCAATGGTGTGCTGTCTTGCAGGTTTTCATCTTTGTTTTACGATGACTAAGTCTTGCCTTTCCAAACTTCTTAAGTCAGGGGTCCTTGTTTAGATTTTTTCATGCCCTTCATAGTGATTAGCACAGGAATAAGCCCATAAAACATCAGCAAATACTTGCCTTTGTGTGGCCAAAGGGTACAGAGGGGATGCCATTTTGAGAAATAGTGTGTGTGTGTGTGTGTGTGTGTGTGTGTGTATTATTGTGTGTGTGTGTGTGTGTTTGAGATGGAATAAGAATGAAGTAGTGACTTTCACTCCAGGGTTAGATGTCAACAAGACTGCCCTTGCTGCTGTAGCAGTCTCCCTCAGTCTGTGTTTCAGATGGCCTTTTATTTACCATGAGATTGTTGGCTCACAAGTCGGCATAGAACTTGACATTAGATACCACATGAAAATTAAACCTTAACAATTAAGGCAAATACCATAAAGTTAGGTCATTTTCTTCTCATAGACTTTTTAATAAAGCAGCCATGCATTCACTGCATCTGCATAGGTCACCAATGGAAATAAAATCCCTAATTGCACACGCATTCGAGATTTGAAAACCTATTGGTACATATCTGCTCTGGCTCTCTGTCTTAGTGTAAAGCGGTCAGGGTCTTACAGTGACTCACATGGAACCTGTTTTACCAGTGGCTGTGCTGATGCTAGAGTCTTTTCTTTCTTCAGTCCATCTGAAGCCTTTCGCATATAGACCTCCCTCTTCGCCATACCACATAAGGTACTAATTTCAGCAGAGGGGTCTGGCAAAGCTCTGGTGGTTTAACTGTCACTAGATCTCCCTGTAATGGGATTACCACTTTAATGTGTTCTCTTTCCCTCCCCTATCCCAGGATTTCCATTTCCCCAGCATTCCTTCTATTCTGTGTCCTTGGCTGGAAAGGGCTGCTGGAGAGCTGCTGTCAGGGCTTGCTGCAGCCTTTGCTTCCCCTCCGGTGCCCTCCTGCCGAGGCTGGCCCACTGGGCATCCTTTGCAGAGGTCACTCTTTGAAAGATTCCTTTTGTGTTCTTCCAAATGTTCTTTCTTCCTAGTGCATGTCCTCTTGGCATTTGGGAGCTGTTTCATATAGTGTCTGACTTTGCAAGTGTGTACCTAATGACAGTAAAAAACTCTAATTTTAGACAGCTATTTTCTTCTCCAAACCTTTTTTTTCCTTCTGAAATGTCTCCTTGTTAACACCTTGGCAGGGTCCCTATGTGTAGTTGAGGACTCAGTTCTTCAGTTTGTTGGATGAGCTAACGAAGCAACATGTCACTCTGCATTTAGGAACATTGCACTCTGTGGAGGAATGGACTACAGTGGCCGCGGGGTGGTTGGTTGAGCTGGCCTGGTGTTTCTGGTCCACATGGACTGGAACAGGTCTTTGGTACAGGACTAAAGATTTGGGAGATCCTCAGCCTGGGTTCACATTCCCATCTTTATCATCTGACCACGTCTCTTGTTACTCCTCAGTTTGAGCATTAGGTCATTTTTGAACATTCTTTTACTTTCACTTATCTCTGATTTTTTGTTCATGCTCATTCTCTAGACTGAGATATTGCCCTGGTAATATGGGCTATACCCACTCTTGAGGACTTCACCTAAGATCATGGAATCCTTGTTTTCCCCACAGGCACATTCTGTCTTCTTTGGTTTGAATTTCTTTCCGGACCTGGCACAGTTATGGATAGAGTAGGTCATTATTGGATGTTTTTGTTGCCTTGATGCGGGTGAGCCATCAGGAACCCAGCATGGTCTGGGTTCTCATCCGGAGCCCTGGTCTACACCTAGGAACTGTGATCTCAAGCCTCTGCTCTACCGTTTCCTAAAAGTGTGAACCTGGGAAGGCATGGAGCTCTTTGAGCTTCAGTTTATGCATCTATCAAGTAGGATGATTGTGAGGACTACCTGCACCCCCACACCCCGCTCCCCTGAGTCATTGTAAGGCTCAAATGAAAGGATGAGAAAGGGGTACTAGCAGGTGAGCATAGAGAGTTTTTGTGTCAAATTACTTAACCTCTTAGATCCCTGTTTCCTAGCCTGTAAAATCAGAAGACTGTACTAGATATGTATTTTTGGACCAAATCACCTTTTGATTTTTTTTATTTATAACCACCTGTCTGTTTGTTTATGTAATTGCCTTTGACCTCAGGTACCGTTTTATTAGGCTTCATGTTCTAATGAATCATTATGTGACTCATGTTGAAACTTTCACTGACATGAATCTCTATAGTCTGTGCCAGTGACTTCTTCCTGCAGAGGTAATTATTTTTACCTCAAGTTCTTTTCTGCATGGATCTAGTTTTAGAACTTCTTGCGTCTGCTGTTCACAGGTAGACTAGATAGGACAGGCAGATTTTTTTCTCTTTGTTAATGCAGTGATTCCTCGTGTATGCAGGCTGATGAAGCACAGATCATAGGTAGTGGGTTCAATTGGGTCTTCTTGACCCCAATTTCATGCTTAGTTACAGCTCAAAGACCACTCCTGACTTTGGACCTCAAGGTGGGCCTGCTGAGACTCTGCTTTCACCATATCAGCCATTGGTCCAGCTCTGATAGTGGATGTTGGCCCTGTGCCCTGGGTATTACCTGAGTCCTGCCACATACCTTTATTTTCTCCTTTCCATTGCCTTCTAGAGTGTGAAGACAGTAAGCTCTATCTCTGAGCTACTTGTGGAAGAGTGCCTTTACCTGGGTCCCTGCTCATCGATAGCATGTGGCATGATGAGCTGGCCTTTCCACCCACCCCAGAAGTTGGGGAGCTGCTCGGCATCATATGCCTCATCTCAAGGTGTGATTCTTCCCAGGCTGCTTGTCCTGTACTATTCCTGCAGCTGTGCCTGGCCTTGAGCTGGGGTATAGCTGAGAAATGTCAGAATAAAGGGTTAACCTAAGCCAAGTCACCAAGTGGAACTTCTATTTTGGTGGGAGAAGAGGTTGAAACTATTGTTTAAAATGAGACTAGGATTTTCTATGGATATAACCTATAAAATGACGACTAATCAAAAACTATTTTTGCTTTCTTCCCTGGTTACAAATTCTTCGGATGCTTTGAAAACTTCTCCCAGATATCTAAAGTGTATAGGGTCTAATTCACAGGCTTTATGTTCTGTGCTAACAATTGGGGTTCGTTTTCCTCACTTCTTTTTCTTGGGAGGATTTTGGCATTAAATCACCACTACACAGATATTCCAGGTGTATTTAGAGTCTCATTGGCACTGCTTCTTGTTTGGTATAGTTTATGTCATGTTTGAAACACAAATTGAGTAATTTGAGGTTGGATTTACCTAATGTACTTTAAAGAGTTTCTGCTAAGGAAAGGCCAACCCTGCTGTATTCTTGGCTTACTGGATGTTTCAAACTATTTTTAGGCATTTGGCATTCAGTAAAACCCAGCACATTTCAATGACACCTTCTCCATTCATTTTTAAAACTATGTGGTTTTTTTTTTTTTTGAGCAAATGTAATCCATGTGGTTCTTTTTACTCAGTTCATCTAAATGTTGGTTCGAGATTTGAACCCTTTGATATCCCAGAAACACTTAGATTCCTCCATTAAAAAGTAAAGTCTATAACATTTCCCCACTTCTCAGAAAGGAGAAATAATGTTTTAAGACTGAGAAAGGAACTTGAACTCTAAAATGACTCCTATAAGGAGTAGCTCTAACTTGTCTGAGACATTTGAGGCTTTCTTTATGCTGAAAGATGTTTAGAGAGAAGATTTTGCAGTCTTTCAAAAATAATACAACAGGCCAACTTATGAGTTTACTAATTTGGATTTAGGTAAAAGAGTTTATGTTTTGTAATGAAAGCAGTTTATCTCCTTTTGTGTTTGTGATTGTAAGAGTTCTTGTTACTATAATCTTTCTGACTATTTCAGAAAACTTAGAGCTTAAACTAAATGTAATCAGCCAGGACTTTTAATTAACTAGCTACTCTATGTTTATTCAACACTCCTTATATGGAGGGATGCCAAAGGAAGTGGAGAAATTAGTGTGGCATTCTCCTTTAAGCTGGAACAAATATGGTATTTGATAGTCCAGGATTAAAGATTTAGAAGGTAAAAAGAGCTAGGAGAATGTAGAATAAAGATAGGATCTGCCTGGGGTCAGTAGGAAAATTGTTTGTAAGCCTCTTGAGAAATGACCAAAGAAAACCAAATGTAAGAAGCAACAAGGGGTTCAGTATAAGGTTAGAGTTAGATTTTTTTTAACCAGTCTTTACCAGTGTATCCGACTCAATCTTGAGTTCATTTCTTTAAAAATAGAAAAAATGATGAGCTTTGAAGGTTCAAAATTAATAATGAGATTTATTTTGGATGAAAAGCTGGAAACCCCATGGTATTAATGAAGTGAAGTTGATGGGAGAACTCTTTTCATATTTCTGGAAAAAAGTGCCGAGATTGTGTGGCTGTAACATGGTGTCATCATCTGGAGACAGCAACCTTCAAAGGCAAGTGTGGCCACCAGAAGCAGCATTCTCCGACAGTACTAACACTTTGTGGAGTTCTGGTGGGGTGATGGAGCCCATGATTCCAGAGAGAGGGTTTATTGAATAGTTCAGAGGAGAATTGTTTAAATTTTTGAAAATTAGAACTGTGGAGTAAAGAGCTACCTTTAGAGCAACAATACATATTTATATTATCTTTATTATATAATTTCAATAACGTGTCATATGCAATACTATTGCTATACAGGTTATATTAGGTTGAACCATATGACCTTGCTGCTATTTGACTATTTTTCATTTCAAATATTGCAATTTATATGGTTCAATCTAATAAAATGTTAAATATATGCATATATATTCAGAAAATTCTCAATAGATTGGCTTTAGTTGAAGAGGGAGACAGTAGCTCATTAACTAACCCTCTCCACGTTGAGAAAAACTTATTGCCTCTCCCCTTTGGGCCACCTAGGAGCCCTGAGTTGAGCAGGATGGTGGTGTTACATCCATCCTCTTCTCTTTGGCTGGAGGCTGGGTCTGACGCCTGACTCGCCTCCCCCCTGCCCTGAGCAGAGTTGTAAGCCTGGGGGGGTGGTCTCCCGTTTTGCATTTTTGTGTAGTTTTGTGTACATATGAATGTTTTTACTACCTGTGTAGTTCTTCACATACTCTCTCACCCTAACCTATTTTCTAAAAGTGTGTTAGGCAGAGTTCATCTTATTTATGCATATTTAAAGATATGTCCTAGACCAGTTTTCATAGGTGATTCCTTAAAATGTAGCTTTTGAGGACTTTGCTGCTGAAATCTACTGTCAACTGGAATACCTGGAACATTTGCATGAAATAGGTGTCATAGAATGTCACAATATGACTTATCTAATAATCATTAGGACAAAAGTTGTGAGACCAGGCATTGTTTTGTGGTTAGCAGAACATAATATGCTATGGATTGAGTTGTTTTCCAAGATGAAAAGCTCCAGAGACTGAGAGACGTATTAGGAATCAAGCCTTTTAGGGGCACATGCAGTTTCTCCTGCCACAACAAATGTGCCAGCATTCCAACCCCTGGCAGTTGCTATGACTTAAGACACTTATTTTTATGTAGTAATAATGTAGCAAAGCATTTTAAGTCATTTTGTTAAAATAATTATTTTTATCAGAGAGTGGGACATTTTATGAAATCATAATCTGTTGACATTCCAGAATTCTGATTCTCTAGGAGTCTGGTATTTTTTTAATCACGGTTTATCAAAATAGAGCCACATTTACTCAGTTCAGAGGCTGAGACAGCAAGGAGTGCAGTTTTTGTAATTTCTTGTAGAACAAACAGATAATGATTTTTTTAGGACTTGAACATCAATCTCACCAATATAAAAGAACTTGTTTGGATATATATGTCTTATGAGTAAATAACGTCATAGTCTTCTCTGATTTGAGTGGAGACCCTGTCTGGTTTGTAAAGTGTTGATATAATGGAGCATTTGCCAAACTCGGGTTATACCAGTAATCGCTTCTATATGGCTTAGTGGGGAGAAAAATGACCAACAGATTTTCTACCATTGATCAATAAGGACATTTCTAATGTGAATGCAGATCAGACATAAAACATACTTAACACAAGTCAGGTAACTTTATTTATAACTACTGCAGGAAATCTTTAACAGCAGGCCTCATTTTTGAGAACGGTAAGATAAACTTAGCCCTTTCCCACTGAATTACCTTGCTAAGATTTTCCAGGAAATAATGTTTTCTCGTCATTTTTGTTGTATTTCCAGTGATTTTTTAACCAGATTCTCATTTCTACTCCCAATAGGTTATTTTTAGAAGTTTATTAACCTGTTAGTGTTATTTGGTAGTTCAGTGCACTGGTCCCCCTTATCCAAAGGGGGTACATTCCAGTGGGTGCCTGAGATGTGGATGGTACTGAACCTTATATGTACTATGTTTTTTCCTATACACACATACCTGTGATAAAGTTTAGTTTATAAATTATTCACAGTAAGCGATTAGCAAGTAATAATAAAGTAGAAAAAATCATAACAATATACTATAATAAAAGTTATTTGAATGTGGCACTGTTAAGTAAAGTAAGGGTTACTTGTACGCAAGCTCTGCGATACTACAACAGTTGATCTGATAACTGAGACAGCTGCTAAGTGACTCATAGGCAGGTAGCACATACAGCGTGGATTCACATTTTGGGCAGGACTAAGCAGGACGGCATGAGATTTCATCATGATACTCAGAACACTGTGCAATTTAAAACTTAAGAATTGTTCTGGAATTTTTCATGTAATATTTTCAGACCGTGTTGACCACGGATAACTGAAACCATGGATAAGAGTGGGGGACTACTGTACAGTGCTGAACAGAAATAGTGAGAGCCAACTCTTCTGTCTTTAATTTTAAAGAAATGCTTCTACTGTTTCACATTGATATGATAATTACTATAGGACATTTTTTGTTTTAATAAATACTCTATCAGTTTTAAGGAAGTCTTTTTCTGTTTCTAGTTTCTTAACAGCATTTCTCATGTGAATGTTGAATTTTATCAAATCATATTCATCAGTTGAAGCAACCACATGGTTCTTCTCTTTCTTAACCTATTAATGTAGTGAAGTATACTAATTTTCTGGTGTTAAACTATGCTTGCAAACCAGATTTGGTCATGATTTATCATCATCTTGCTAGATTTGGTTTGTCAATATTTTGTTTAGAGTTTTTGTATCTCTTGTTTATGAGTGAGCTTGGCTTATTATTATTATTATTATTTTTGTTCTATTATCTGCTTTGTAATTGAGTTCATATTATCTTCATAGAATTAATGAGTTGGGAATGTTCTTTCTTTCTTGTATGTTACTTTGGAAGTGTGTGTCTGATTAGAATGATCTGTTCCTTGAGTGTTGGTAGAATATGTCTGTAAAACTTCTGTGCCTGGTGGTTTTTTGTAGGAAATGTTTTTTTTCTCCCACTTTTAAAGCTGTACTTGTTTCCTTTTTGGTTTAAATACATTCTGCAGACTGAAGGACTTTTAGGGTGGTAGAGACAGATGGAAAGCTTTAGAGGCCAGGTAGACAGTGATGTTTCTCCTTCAACCCCAGCCCTGGTCTCTGCTTTGAAAGAGGGACAGGTGGTCACATCTAAGTCTGTGCATTGTGGGATCTGATGAGACACAAGTTTCTTCAGGTAGCTCCTTAGAATTAAGTGGGAGCCATTCTGGGGCTCTGTAAAGATCATGGCATTGTATTCATTTGACCCACACTTATTAGCCAGGCTACAGATGTCAACAAGCCTGCTTTGGCTGCCCATCCCTAAACACACATGTCCAAGTTCAGACCTCATCTTGCTTCTCCTGTCTCTCTTTGCTCTTTTCTTTGGCTTAGTCATGTGTTCTTACAGCTCCAGCAGATGCTATTGCACCATAGTCTGTGGGAATGGGTCCCCTGGAGTTGGGCCCTGCCCAGCCTGCTCAGTGCTGCTGTGCCAGTAACCCTGATTCCTTGGAATCCTAATATAACTGTGCAATTTAGTTAGAATACAGCAGTGGAAATGCACACAGGTGGCATGGTGAGGATCAGGTACAGAATGGCATACAGAATTGGGCATGTTCATTTTAAGTAGGAGATTAGGATGGTTTGGGGATGGCAAAGATTTTACATTTACATTTATTAAGTTATACGTCATATTTGATAACTTTTCTTGAGTGTATGTCTGATTGGAAATTTATAGTTTTATGTTGGGCTCATCTGACCTAGATGACATTTAGTTTTTGATTCATTCACCATTTGCATGAATTTATAATTCATGAGAACAATCAGCTATATTATTGGGTACCATGGTTGTTCTTGATGGGCACAATCAGAAAGCTATTTATGCTTGAGAACAGAATAAGAGGCATCACACAGGTAGGTGGACTTGCTGGGTCTGCAAAATATGCTTTCAAGGAATGGGCTGTCTCAGTGTACAAACTCCAGGTAAATGGCAGATTGGTGCTTTGCAAATCATTATTTGAATAGAGCAGATTTCGAGCATGCCCAAAATTTGCATGTCAGTTTCCCTTGAAATTCGAAAATACTGTCCTATTTTCTGTGAGCCTGAAACACAGAAAAAAACCCATCAAAATAAATGCAGGAGATTTAATTATTAAGTTAATGAGATCAATTTTTTTTGAGTATCTGGCTCATGAAGGAGTCACATTGCTTCAGACCGGGGTTTATTGACCTCGACACGATTGCCATTTTAGGCCAAATAACTAACTGCTCCTTGTTCAGGGCCATCTTGTGCGTTTCGGGATGTTTAGCAGGATCCCTGGCCTCTGCCTGCTAGATGCCAGTAGTCCCTCTACCCAGTTGTGGCAATCACAAATGTCTCCAGACACTGACAAATGTCCTGGCCAGGATGAGGAATGGAGGGAGGTACGAGGAGTTCTGGATCCCTCCAGGTGAAGACCACTGCTTTTTAGATGCTTGGCTGTTACTGTGCTCACCTTGGATGCTTTGCTGTTTTGTGGGTGCCACTTTACTGTGTACTAGTAAGACACAGACTAGTGATAGCAATAGTTATATCTTGGAAAGCTTAGCCAGTTTCTCACCTATACTGCCTATCTCAGGTGTTCATGAAAGCAGGCATGTTCCAAGAATTCAGTATTTCCAGAATTTTAATGTGTAATAGAGCCTACTGCCAGGCTGATTACAAGAACAAATGATCATCATATTCCAAACAGATTATTTTTTATAGTTAGCTATGATATTCAGTACATGGTTTAGGTTTCACATTGCAGTTTACTTGGTTTTAGGTATAAACTTTTACATGAATGTTCATGTGTAAATGTGTTATGTGCAGAATAAGGGGCAGTGTATAATAAAGAGTCTGTAAATTATTGAATAACACAAGAGACTGTTACAGGTGAATTTGTGTACATCAAAAGCATGTATGCTGTACTTCTGTCTTAGAGTAAAAGCATTTTAACCTATCACTTCCTATACTTAATGATTCTCTGAGTTCAGATTTTTGGCTGTAGGTAGAAAGAAATTTAAAGTGGCTTAAGTGATAGGGACATGTATTATATCACATAACAAAATGTTTAGAGGTTAGGCTTCATTAATTCAGTGGCTCAGCAATGTCTTCTAGGGTCCAGGTTCTTTCTATATCCCATTTACCTTTCTAAGCACATTGGCTTCTCTCATAGTCCCAGAATAACTGCCACCTTTCCAGGCATTACATGCAGGCAGACAGCAATGTCCAAAAGCAGAAGAGAGAATGTTCCCATCTCATGTCTTATTTGAAAGCTTCCCAAAAGTCTCTAGCAATCTTCCCCGTGTGTTTGTTGGTCAAAATTCAGTTGCATACACCTAGCAAGATATATGGTGTGCGTGCGCCTTGATAGTTTAAAGTGGGATCCTGTGAAGGACCTAGCTGGTTGGGGGATGGTACATTCAATAGTTCTGTTAGTAAGGAAGAAGGTGGCAGAGGATTGGGTGAGCAGGAAAGGAGAGTGCTTCCCGCTGAGGTGTGACAGCCAGTGGTGCCTCTGAGCTCAGTGTCCTAGCTCTAGAAATGCAGTGGGTATGCTGGATCCTAGTCTACATAAGAGTGATGTTTTTCCTTGCCTTAATAAACAAAGTTTTTAAAATATATTTTTTTATGAGCTCCTGATTACAAACATTAAATACTCGCAAGGGTATAAATGCCAGTTTTATGTACAGCATGGAGAATCTTGCAAATGGGGACAAGATAGTAGCAGCAAGTAGCAAAGATGGGAAGTGATTAAAAATATTGGTTGCACATGTTCATTTGAGGTTAAGAATAATATCCCATGTTATCCATGTTAGCACAGGTTAGACCAGTTACTACTTGGAAGGGGCATCAGCCTCTTGAAGTTCAGTGTCTACACATGTTGACTTATGTTGATAAAAGGCTTATATTTTAATGAGGAAGACAAGCCTTGAGCACCCACCCAAACTGCATAGAAAAAGAAGTGGAAGAGTAAGACAGAGGCCCATGCATGTGTGTGACTTTTTAATGCCCAGTGTCTCTACGTTCTAGTTAACTGGGTCCCAGCAAAGGCCTGGAATTCTGGCCAGTCAGAGCCCTTCTTCTTGGGGAGAAGCAAAGGAAGTAGGTGGGGAGAGGGGCAGGCAGATGGGTGCACTGCACAGTTTTATATCCCTACACACACTTTTCCCATGCAAGAGTCTTCTAGAGGATGGTCAAGCTTCAAGGATCCTGACTTCATCCAGATGGTTCCAGCTTAGAGTTGTGTAATCTGAAGTAAGTGGAGTAAAAGCTTCCTTTCTTTCCTCTAGGAATTTGGACAATTTTGTGGGAGGGGGAAATGTCATGCGAATTTAAAAAACCGATAGGTGTTTGGGATGAGGTGTTCTTCTTTTGTCACCAGATTCCACTGCTTCTTGCCAGCGTTAGTCCGCACCTGCTGGGATTATGTGAAAAGGTTGGTCTACATTTAGGAAGATAAAAACTCAGATGCCAGGTAGCAAATCCTGTTTTAGTTAAGGCAGCCTCTCAGCCCAGGCACCTAAAAAGAATGGCTACGTAGGCTTGTGAGGGCTCAAAAAGAAAAAAAAATGTCAAAAGAAAGCTAGCAAACAGAGGTTGGGGTGGGGGTGCAAAATTTATGTTCCTTGAGTTTTGTGTTTTCTTTGTGATTTGTCCTCACCCCATTTTAGAATTCTATGGCCAAAAACTTCAGTTCTTTTACCGTAATTGCTGTTTATTTTTTTTTAATTGGCTCATACTAAGTGATAAAAAATTTTGGGAGTTTAGTTGTTTTAAAACAAAAAGTTCAAAATTCCACTGGTAGATATTTAATAATTTAATCATCAAAACGAACTATATAACATGTGAACATCACCCTATAATTCGGCCATAGTTTATATATTATGTTTGTAATTTAGAATGTGATTTGAGATCTGTAATGGGCACTAAATAGCATAGATATATATTTTTTTGTTTTTCTCCAAATTGTCTTAAAAAGAAGAGCCCACCCTTCCTCTGGCAATGTTTAAAGTATTTGAAAATATTATTTTAGTTTCGGATAAATGGGGATCTATTTCATTTTAGTTTAAGGAAGGTAATCTGTAAGCTGTTAGTGACCTGTTGTAGGTCTTTCCAGAGCAAGTTAGTCCTTAACTAATCGAAATTCAACTGGCATGTCCCCTCATTTGTTTTTTCAGTAGTAGAATGGATGATAATGGATTTATATTTGTATTTTTATGGGAAAATAGTTATGAATCTACTCCTCAGCCTTCTGTCCTGAAGTCAAAAGTTTAATTTGTTTCTGTCCAGTTTTATCGGATCTAGTTCTCTAATCTAACCAGTGTATCATGCCTTGTCAAGAACCACTTTTTGATAACATTATCTCTGCAAGATGTTCTAGTTGTATTTGAGTAAGATGCCATAACAGCCTCCCTTTGAACTCTCCAAGGTGCTTCCTAATCAGCTTGCCTTTAGGGCCCAATCCCAAGTCACACTGTGTTTTCAGATGACTCACATCTCTCTTTGGGTGACAGCAGTCCATTTTATCATTAAACCACACCAGTGTTTCCTCAGAGTTGGCCTCCTAGTTTTAACTGTGCTTTAGCAGATATCTAGCAAGCATTTTCAATATGTCATCAGCATTTTCTTTCATTCCTGCATCAGGGTCTATGTTTGGTATGTCATTTTATTCAGACAGACCTTTCGAGGTGGTCAGAGGCAGATGCTGAGCAGCGCGGGCAGCTGCCCTTCCATTGCTCTATTCTCTGGCTTTTCCCAGGAAGATGGGTGCTGGGGGCAGGTCTAGAGGCTGGCATCTTTGTGTGATGCTCCCACCATCTAGATTTTTTTTTTTTTTTTTTTTTTAGTGGAAGAGGTTACTTTGTGCCAAAACATTGGATTATCCTTGAGTTCATTTGTTTGAGGTCTTCACAGGTTCAGGGATGCTTTAGAATTTACATGTGTGGAGTGGGAAGGCCTCTGGAATAGATAGTCTATAAATAATGGATTGAACCTGAAATTTAGACATTTATCTTGTTAGTGTGACCTTCTTAGTGACAGCGGAGGCATTTTCTTTTCATGCTTTGTCAAACTCATTCTTCATCTGTTTGTCCAGAAATCTTCCCAATCTTGATTTAATAATTGAAAACCATGCAATTGATTTGTCAACCTCTGAGTCCCATATTTACATTAAGTCTCATCATGAAATTGCACTGTCCAAGTAAGCTCGATCACCATAAATGGAGCAATAAAGGGGAGGGAGGTTTGCTAATTTGTTTTTTCCCTTATCAGGTTGTTGACATAATTCAATCAGTTAATCATCAGTGTAAATGTCAGCTGCTGTCACCAATATTTAGGTGTCTTGCACATGGACATGAAGAGATGAAAATCTGAGGAAGGCCCCTTTGGAATGGCTGGGAATTCTACTCTTTGTTGTCAGGAAGTTGGACTTGGTAGAGCTACTCCTTTGGCCACCAAGCAAGATCCAGATTTAGTTCCAGGGGCTTTGCTACAATTTCCATCTTGTTTTCCTCCTTCCTGTCCTCTTTCTTGGGAGTCAGACAGCTAGTTCATATCACTCTCTCCTTCTTGTGGTAATTAATGCCATTTGTCACACTTCTGCTCCCAGTCTAGACAAAGGTGATGGAGGCAGAATGTTTTCCTAAGATGTTCACTGCAACAGGGACCAGAAGAGCCTTGGAATTGACTTGCTCTTTCCCAGAGAAGGAAGTGGAGTGTTGAAGACTTAACACTGAAGAGTTACCATCTTTGCATTCCTCTTGGCCTTGGCCTTGGCCAGCTAGTGAGGGTGGCGTTTGGACTGCTACTTGCTGGGGCCTGTGGCAGTAGGGAATGAGTGGCGTGACAGTATGGCTCTTCACATGCATACAGTGGCAAGGTGGTGGCATAGGGCTCAGGACTTGTGTGTGTAGTAGGCCTGGTGAGAGCATGTGGTTGGAAGCAGCGACTCCTAACTGTGAGCTCTAGAGCCACATGACAGACTTGGGTGCTCCCCAAGCTCAACTCAGTAACTTTTAGTATATTCCTAGTTGTGCAGCCATCACCACAGTTAATTTTTAGAACATTTCCAGCACTGCAAAAAGAAGTCCTATACCTTTTAGCTATCACTCCCCATTCCCCCATCCTCCTCAGCCTCAGGCAACTACTAATCTCTTTTCTGTCTCCATAGAGTTGCCTATTCTGGACATTTTATATAGATGGAATCATGTAATACATGACCTTTTGAGTCTGGTTTCTTAGCATGTTTTCAGTGTTCACCTATGTCGTACGATGTATCAGTACTTCAGTCCCCTGCACCACCTCCCCCACCTACCCAAATACTATTCCATGGTGTGGCTGTACTTCAGTTAATTTATCCATTCATCAGTTGATGGACTTTTGTGTTGTTTCAACTTTTTGGTTATTATGAATAATGCCACTAGGGAGTGATGTTTATAGGCCATCAAGTTGGCATTTTGATTGCTTCACTGGGGCTGAGTAGATTTGAAGGTGACAATAAGAGGCAAGGAGCATTGTTAAGGTAGTTACAGTGATCTCCTTAAATGGTTTTCAGACTTCTTTAGGTATACAATGTGTTTTAGCCAAAATCCCATGCAGAACCCAAGTATATTAAACAGATAAAATGTAACTACCCTTAACAGTGGTGTTGGGAGCCTAGAATTCCCTTTGGATGGAGGTTTTGCTTTTTTGAAAATGGCTAGAAATTAATCACAGTAGTCAAAGAAGGGTTTCCTATGGGTAACGTGTCTGGCCAGTGGAGGAGGCCAGGAGTAGGTGAGAGATGAAATGGAGAGTTTGACAGAACCAAAGCATAGGAGCTGATGGCTAAGAGAGTGGAATATCAGGTTTTCTGAAGGTGAGCACTTCTGAGTGGTAGGGATGGTACTGGAGTAAGGAGGCCACAGAACTGTGAAGTGGGGTAGCTGGAGGGACCTTGATTGGAAATAGTGTCACCTAGGGAGACAACGAGGCCTGGGCCAGAGTCTGTGACAAGAGACTCTCTGGAGGTCAGAGAAGGCAGATAGGAGATCGTGTGACCCCAGGTTATGAACTCCAAAAAAAGCTTTCCTGGGATGGTTGAGATATGGCTTGGGATAGCAGGGGAGGGAGGGAGATAAGAGGAGGCAGGCCTTATTGTGGGTGGTGGGTGGGAGGGCATGGTGGAATGAAAGTCCTGCACTGGGGGGCTGTCAGGGAAGCAGTGTCCATGTGTGAGAGGCAGTCAAAGGTAAGGCAGAGGGGAGGTTAAAGTAGAGAGGAGGTTGTTTGCCATGGAGAGGAGACTCCTGGGAGCCTGGATGAGAGAAGAGGGACATAGGAAAAGAGCAAGAGCTTGGAATGATGTGTGTGTGTATGTGGAAGGAGGAGGAGGAGGAGGATGGGTAGAAGCCTGGAAGGGTTTGTATTTGGCCTTTCCATTGAATCGGAGTCTGACACTCCCTCCTGGCCCCTCTGCCTCTCTGTCTGGCTTAGACCACTTGCTGGACTGTAGGAACCTCTCAAGGGGCCAGGAAGGCCTAGATGCTGGCAGCAACAAGGCCTGACTAGGGGATGGGAGTTAGTTCTTCTCCCAACAGTCTCCAATGCCCCGCTCTCCAAGCTGCTCGCTGTGATCTAATTGGATAGGATGCACCCTATGCATTCTCTGTTTAAGGTAAGCCTTCTAGCTTAGCATTTCTCAAAGGTTAAGGTGCATACAACCCCTCTGGGGATCTGTTAAAATGCAAATTATGATCCTACAGGTCAGGTGGGCCTGAGAGTCTGCCTTTCCAACCAGCTCCCTGGAGATGCCTAGAGCATCTTTGAGCAGCGAGGAGCCAGCCCCATTTCCAAGTAGGTTGTTGCCACTCAGCCCCTCTATGTTGGTGTCTGGATGTGGGAATCTAGAAAGTAGAGAGAAGTAGAATATCCAAATGATTTGGCCCTAATGTTGTCAAGTCTTTCGGAGGCCTTACTAAATAAGAAACTTGTCAGCAGTTGTTTAGGAGGCGACAGGTCTTTCTCATAGCACAGAGCAGGGCTGATGTGTTAGGGAAAGCATCTGTATTTTTCTCCCAGGTCATCTAGTAATAGGTGTACTTCGAGGCAGGAAAATCAAAATACTAAGATGACTGTGAGCATTACATCTATTCTTGATTTCCTTGCGAGCAAACATCCTCTCAGGAGGTGGTAATTCCTGATAGCATCTTGAAAAACAAGTTGTGGCTAATGACAAAGATATCTTGGAGGTGGGTAGAGCAGCTTTTGTTTGTACCCAAACTATAGCTGATGTTTTTATAAATACATTTCTCCCACAGAAATGGAATTCATGAGAGTTTTGCGGTGGTGTGCTAACATTTCTTTTTAGAAATAAGTGGCAATGATAACAAACCTTAGATTTCTAAGAAAATTTGCCTGTTACATCTCTGACTCCCAGTCGGGTATCCACATGAGGATCCTTTAGTCAAACAAGGGCATTCAGAAATGAGGTTTCAAAGAAATTTGCAAAAGTGTCATAATAATACGATTGAAGAGTACTTTATCTTTTCTAACAGGCTGCATACCTGAGAATTTTAAGTTTGTGATCAATAGATTTTTTTTTCTCTTTAGGTATCCTGCTAGAAGCAAGTAAGATTATGAGAGCTGTTTGGGCAAAGGCATGACTGAAAATGAAGTATTGTCACTCATGTGTTTTAAAAATTTTTTATTGCATAATATTTGATAGCTGAAATGTAAAAAGTATGATGAATGCCCAAGGAGCTGCCTTCCAACTTAAGCCTAGAGAATCACCCGTACCCAGGGGTCTTCTTCTTTCCTCTCTTCACAAATGTCCCCTCCATCACTAGTCTAGAGACGACCATTGTCCTGTATTTTGTGTTGATCATTTCTGTTCCTCTCTCTCGAAATGACTCCTAGCATGTGTGTATCTGGCTTCTTCGTTTGAGGGCCTCCTCAAATGTTGTCCTCTGCACCTGTTCCTTTCTGTCAGGGTCAGTCTTGTTTGTGCTCTCAGGTTTTAGCATTTTCTAACACCAGACAGGCCCTCAGAGCCGAATTTATACTGTTCCCTAAGTTTTCTTTCTTTCCTTTTTTTTTTTAATGATGAAGAGATGGAAATTCTAGTTTTTGATTACTGCAACCATAAATTTTCCATAGCAACACCTCAAATGGTAAATCAGTCTATCTAGAATGTCTCAATTTATTTAAAGAATTCTCTTTTTATGGACATGTAGATTCCTGCACAGTTTTTACTATTGTAAAAACCAACACCGTGAACATTTTGCATGTATCCTTATGCAGTAAGTCACTTATTTTTCACAAAATAAATCCCAAGAGGTGAAGTTGGTAGGTCATAATGTATATATACTTAGTGCTTTGAAATGTGCATTGCCAAATTGTGTCCCTCCAGGTCCCAATTTATATACTCCATCATTGACATAATGTTTCTTTCCTCAAACCCTTGCAAAGACTATTATCATTGCTTAATCCTTATCAATTTATTGAATCATAAATTATGTCTCATTGTTTTTATTTCCATCAATTTAATTGCTAGTGAAATTGAACTCTTTTTTATAAGGTTATTAGGCATTTGCATTTATTTACATTTTAAAAAATTGCTTGTGAGTCTGGATTTTAGATCCTGATAAGTTTGGTTAATATCCATTTACATTTTCTTATTCACAAATTAGTTTTGGAGCTTTTATAACTCTATTGGTTACATTATTTAAAACAATTTCCTTTAATACTCTCTTAAGAGGCTAGAGTTCTATAAGTAATTTATTTATGCATTTATTTTTAAGAATGGGAATGACTATAATACTTTCTGAATATTTGCATGTTTGGGAATGTCTTGGTTGATACAGAATATTTAGGTCACCATCTTTTATTCACTGAAAGTATTGTCCTGGTGGTTGGACGGCTTCCTTCCTTCCTTTCCTCTGTTGCCCTTCTGTTGTTTATCATCATGCAGTCATTCTTTTATTCATCTAACATGCAGTTTGTTAGTGTTTTCCTGTGCCTTGGCTCTCTGGTGGCATTTACTGGTATGGAAGAGAAGACAGGTGCTCTCTGTGTGGATTTCTTTTCTTAAATTTCCCTGATCGTTGATCCTTTCAGGGTATACTTGAGCCTTTTGGTAGCCCACAGGATGTCCTTCTGTAATGTCTTTGCTTATTGCTTTATTCTGTATCTGCTCTGAACTTTCCTTTTGCAGTTCCTGCCCTACAGATGATGTCCAAGTCTCTGCTCTTTTTGCTTATCATCTTTTCCTCTAAGTATTAGAGGGATTACACGAACTGATTTTTCGGAATCATAATTTTTTTCTATAGTAATGGAGCTATTATTAACTATATTCACTATATGAGCTTTCTTAAACAAATTGTAAATTATTAAAGTAATTATGTACACAATTAAAAGTCATATAATACCTAATGTCTTGTCATGAAAAAGAACACCCCCTCTGAGTGTTTTTCCCCATCTCTGTCCTCTTACCCACAAGTAAGCACCTTTAACATATTTTAAGGCAGCGGTCCCCAACCCCCAGGCTACAGACTGGTACAGGTCCATAGCCTGTTAGGAACTGGGCCACACAGCAGGAGGTGAGCAGCAGGCAATGTCTATTTGCAGGTGCTCCCCAGCACTAGCATCACTGCCTCAGCTCCACCTCAGATCATCAGGCATTAGGTTCTTATAGGAGCGCCAGTCCCTGGTGTCAAAAAGGTTGAGGTACCTGTTTTAAGGTATTTCTTTGGGTACTTTCTTCTCTATCCCTAAATAATAAACTTTTACTATTTCTTGATGTATCTGGCATTATTTATTTCATACTACTATAGCTGAGGACTTAGCACTGTTTCATACTACTATAGCTGAGAACTTAGCACTGTTCATTCCCTACCTCTACATCTTTCCAGTATTATGGTATAAGTATTTTTAATTGAGTCAATAAACAATATTTATACTGGTGTTGCTGTGTAACTGTTAGCCACCACAGAGCCAAATTGTATCCTATGGTTTTTTCTTGTTGTTGTTCAGCCTTTTGCTTTTCTGGGAGTATGTACTTGTCTTTCTTCTTCAAATCTTGCTCAGAGTATTGTATTTATACCTCCTGCTCCCAAATCTCTGTTCCCCAGCTTTCTCTCTAGGGACCTTTTCTGTGGGAGCCCACCCTCTGGGGCCTCACCGTTTATGGATGGGTTGCTCCCCTGGCTGCCGAGCATCTTGCCTAAGCCTGGCCTTGATTTCGCTTTCAGGTTGTGTCCACTGTTTTTCTGGGTCCCACATCTTCCTCTTCTCTGGATTATTGTTATTTTGCACAATAATTCTTCATTGTTCCAAATCTGCTCTATTGGCATTTGTACAACTTATAGACCAAGTGGGGCAGAAAAAAAATCCATCCCCCCTTTTTTAAGACTCTTGTAAATTAAAGAAACATTTTGAATCATTTAAAAAACACTGTTAGTTTAAAATGCTCATGAGCAGTTTTCTGTTACCAATTATGCATTGGAATACCAAAACTGAAATGGTTTTAGTGTCTTCTTAAATTTTGCTGCAGTTCATGATTATTAACCAGACATGTGCCAACAGCCTGATAGATGCTGACTTAAGTCTAAGCTAGAAATTGACTAAATAGTTTCCTGTTATTTCTTCCTTCAAATAACTTATGGCCTACAAAACAGAAAATGCACAGAGGCACAGAGGAGGGTAGGAAAGGCCATTCACTTAGTGTGTGGAGTGGAAGAAAGCTAGTCTCCGGCCTTTCCAATGCTACGGGCTGTTGCTTCTCTTTTAGTGGAGGGGAAGTGGTTACTTCTCTCATAACTCTCGAAAAAAAATTTTTAATTAAGTTTATTGGTGTTACATTGGTTAATACAATTATATAATTTTCAGGTGTACATTATAATTTGACATCTGTATACTCTATTGTGTGTTTACCACCCAAAGTCCAGTTTCCTTCAGCTACCATATATTTGATCCTCTTTACCCACTTCACCCTCCCCCTACCCCCGTATATTTGATCCTTTTACCCCGTCTACTTCCTCCCTCCTCCCCTACCCCCTGCCCTCTGGTAACCACTAGTCTATAGACCATGTCCATGAGTCTCTATTTGTTTGTCCTGTTCATTTGTTGCTTTTAGATTTATAGCACACATATAAGTGATAACATGTGGTTTTAAACTTTTTCTGTCTGGCTTATTTAACTTAGCATGATTATCCCAAAGTCCATTTATGTTGTCACAAATGTCAGTATTTCATCTCTTCTTATGGCCGAGTAATATTCCATTGTATATACGTACCACAGTTTCTTGAGCCAATCATCTATCATAGGACACTTCACTTGCTTCCATGTCCTGGCCGCTATGAATAATGCTGCTGTGAACATCGGTGTGCAAATATCTTTACAGATATGAGTTTTCAAGTCTTTGGGGTAAATACCCAGTAGAGGAATTGTTGGATCATATGGTAGATCAATTCTTAGTTTTTTGAGGAACCTCCATACTGTTTTCCGTAGTGGTTGTACCAATTTGCAGTCCCACCAGCAGTGTATGAGGGTTCCTTTTTCTCCGCATCCTCTCCAACATTTGTTATTATTTGTCCTGTTGATTATAGCTTTTCTAACAGGTGTGAGATGGTATCTCATTGTGGTTTTGATTTGCATTTCCTTAATAGCTAGCGATATTAAGCATCTTTTCATATATTTGTTGGCTGTTTGTATGTCCTCTAGGGAGAAGTGTCTGTTCAGGTCCTCTGCCATTTTTTGATTGGATTGTTTTTTTTGTTGTTGTTGTTATTGTAACTCTTGAAATTTTACAATTAGCCCCTGTTGAAGGAGAAACCCAGCCCATAGGTATGATGAAAAGTTGAGAAATGTTAGAAATGCAGTCAATACCTTGTTCCCCAATAGGGTTAGGAAATGGAGTAATAAAAATCCTGACTGTTAGAATATATAATTTGCCATATATAGGGGTGAACTGTTTTCACAGAATCAGTATAATAATAAAAATGTCACGGGATTATACTCAGACTTGCTCAGTTGGCTCTTTGTGTTGCAGCATCTTTCAGTGCCTTGAATGGGGTAATCCTAAACATCGCCATTGCCCTCCAGAGTGTAGGCGTGTAAACCAGCTTAGAATTCTGATTAAGATCAGGTAACAAACAATTACACATAATGAATTATCACATTAAAACATGGCTTATTTCAAAGGATTAAAATGAAAATACTTCTGGTCTGGGTTCTCCAAAGTTAAAGAATATGGGTTCAAGTAGTTAAGGAGGAGGTCTTCCCAGGAAGGTTGGAGGTGAGACCAGGAAGGAGAAAGCCTGCTAAAGGTCAGTTGATGATCCCTGAGTACCTTCTTGGGGGCTGTATAGAACATATCCCAGAGTTGGCACAATGAGAGATGAGGAAGCTGGGAGTTTGAGTTCCCCAACTCTCATTTCTCAGTGGCTGAGATCACTTCTAGAGGTGTTAACTTCCTGACACTTCTGGCCTGCCCTGCACTCAGGCTTAGCACTCTCCCATGGCCTGGTGGTATCCTCAGGCAAAGAGGTACAGGTGCTCCAGGTCAGAGGTTGCGTGCAGGCTCGCAGTCTGTTGTCCACTGATGCTGTAGGTAACCTCTGGCTGGAGACACATTAAGCCCTGACAACATCTGCTGTAGGGGGCTAAACTGGAAGATTTTAGGGCAGCCACACTGATAGGTAAATGCACACATGAGCTGACTTCAAACCCCTCAGCACATCCCACGATGACCTAAAACAAGCTAGTACTGACGCCTGAAGGCTGGAGCCATTCCAGCATGTGCCTTTGGCTTTATCCTTCAGGCAGTGAAGAGTAGACCAAAAGAGACCTAGTTAAGTAAGAATAATGAGAAAGGCAACTGAACACCCAAATCCCACCCCTGTTATTTCTGCAGGCCTAAGAGGATTTTTGTAAACAATGGGGAATTAGAAAATAAAATTAGCTTGCACGATTTCAGATGGGAACAGATGCCTGCTTGCTTTTTTTTTAATTCCCGCAAAAACCTCAAGCAGAGTTAATAATGTATGAAAATTAGGTACCATGTGTGCACTTTGCTTCGTAATGTTTTTATTAAGCAGCCAGTTGATTTAAAAATAACACAACGTGACAATTCACATAACGGCAGACGCTGTGGCGTGTATGGAAACATCCTCGTCAAATGTTCTGTCAGGTTTTCCATTACACAAGGATTTTTTTCAAAATAGCTTTTAGAATTATCACAGAATATGAAATTGTATCAAGTTACAATTTGATTAAAAAAAAAACTTCCCAAATATAAATTCCAATCGCTTTTTAAAAAATGGTTTAGTCAACGAGGTAATCTATGGAAGTAGGTTTCTACAGATTGTTTAAAATTCCGCAGTCGATTCACACTTCTCTCTTCTCAAATTTTTGCTGATATAATTTACCAATTGGAATTGGCCTTCTCTTCTTCCCGCTTCCCAGCCTTTGCCTCTTCGGTCTGTAAGGAATGGAAAGAAACAGAGAAATGAAAGGTCGTGGGCCCAGGGATTTCCAGTCGCTCAAAGGATGTCCTGGTTCTGAAGGCAGAATGGATTTGCGAAGTCGACATGTGGGCATTGGGCTAGCAGGTGGCAGTGTCCTTTCCCAGAGTTTGAGTGCAGGTCTCTGTCACTCCCTAAAGAAACCACTCCTGAAGGTGTCCTCACTTATGATGGAAGGGCAGCAGACTGCTCTGGTCACTGTGCTGGGCCCCTTGGGCTTTACTGCATCTGCACAGTCGTGCTGGAAGGTCGTCTCCCAGTGTGTGCGGTCTAGCAGCATGCACTGGGGCACAGGGAAGTCCGGTGATCAGCCAGCCCTGAGGAGGTTCATTGCCGATTGAATATTTCTGTGTTCTACAGCATGCTTTACTTATACGTTGCCTTGAGATTTTTGGTTATTCAACAAAAGAAATACCTAGTGTTGGCTCTGTTCTGTTTATCTGCAGGATGAGAGAATGATGACACAGGGCAGTTTAAATGACTTTATAGAGTCAGGGCGTTTTTTTACTGGTGGTGGGAGTTGATAGACACTTAGGAAAGACAGTGAACATTGAGGAAAGTTCTAAAGCTATTAAAATGAGTTAATGCGCTGATGGGTTTGGTACATTTTGTTGAAAGGAACCTGGAAAGTGAGACCTCCCTTTGCAGCTTCCTGTGATTGCCCAGTTGTGGCTCCTGACACAGCAGGGCCACAGGTGTGGGCCAGCACCCTAGGAGTAATAATATCTTGTGGTATTTTAAAAAGTCATTGCAGAGGAGACATTTGATCTTTATGACTTGCACCATAAGACTTTCTTGGAATCTTTGCAAGGGGTTGGTTGGAACAGAACTTTTCCATCTATACTACGGTCTATAAAAATCATAGTAACTGGCTTCATGAGGCTTGAATTTTTCTTTTGTTATTTTCTTCACTCTCTAATTAGATTTTGCTCATATGCGGGACAGAACAGTCTGGCAGGAAGTAACTAGCATTCAAATAACTCAAAGAAAGGGCTGTACCTGGCATGACCTTAGCAAAAATAGAGGCAGGGCTTGCTGCCCTGGACCCGTGGCTAACCCCAGAAGCCCCGGGTGAGCGTTGGCTCTAAAAGGAGGCGAGGTCGACTGAAGGCTTGGCCAGGAGTCTAGATACCTGGCACTCTTTCCAGCATGGCCCCTGCCTGGCCGTGGCCTTGGGCATGCTCTTTCTCAACTGACCTCACTTCCACTGTGCTCAAAAGCCATCTGGGAATAATAATAATCATAATATCTGTCCTTGACTTCTTGGAATGCTAAAAGTGACAACTTGTCAGAATCTAAGGGATCATTTATTTCCTTAGTGGGCACAGAATTTAAAGAGCTGAAATTAACATTTCAGGTTATGTCTGTGGACCCTGTGAGGAAGGAAAAGCTTTTTTTGGGTGGGTGGGGGTCCACAGTAGTCTCAAAAAAGAGAAAGAGTAAGATCCACAGTGATTTTCATGGTACTTATGAGGACATCTATAGGAAGCTGTAATTTCTAACCATCAGTTCCCCAGATCATGTGGAAGCGAGTTTCAGACACCATTTTATTCTTAAGAGTAGTCCTTCTATGACTAGTCCTGGGTATCCGTTTTGTCCTGAAATGACTTGCAAAGAAATCAGTTTTCTAGAACCCTTTCAAAACTGCATTTAGCACCTAACAGCCTGGTAGGGTTGGGTGTTCCTGGGAGAAACAGGCAGGGGTGATGGTAACAGCAGACACAGACCATCTCTGCCAGCTCTGTGTGAACTCTTCCAGCCTCGGTGGGTGTTACCAGTTTCAGGACAGCAAACCTTGTCTGAGGTTTGCTGGAGCTTTGGGAAGCGTAGAGTCTGACTGTATATGGAGCACTGAGCTCTCAGATTTTACTTATCAGGGTATTTCTTGCAGCTCATTAGTGTCCACAGAAGCCTGAAGTTACTCATTTTGTCCTTGTCACACTGGATCATTCTGCATTGCGAAGGGATCAGTCTTTAAAGATGCTTCAGAAGTGCTATTTTGGGTGTGAAAGAACAGGGCAGATAAGAATGATTCTTTGTTTATTTGGTGCTTCACACGTCTCAGAACATGTGCAAATGTTGCACACTGTCCTCGGTGACCTGGCAGTCAGCCCAAGCAGGCTGTGGCATATCATTTACAGAAAAGCGTATGGAGACAAGGAGGATTCAATAGCCTGCCCAAGAGTCTCTGTTTTTCCTTTACCTGATTAAGAGAAGGGACTTGCCTGTAGTGCTGACACTCAGTGTGCACTGCTATGTGGATTTCATGCTGTTTCCTTCTCTCAAATGCTGATGATGAACTATTGGTCACACAGTTGACTTAAGCAAAAGTTCGAGCTTCCCTTCCTTCTGAGGCCATCACCTGTAAACTCTTCCAACAGAGCAGGTCCTATTCATTTCTGCCCTTATTCATCCAGTGTTTTGTGTGTGCTAAACTGCAAATCATATCACCATGGTTGTCTTAATTAATGGAGAACTTGGGAAAAATTTGTTCCCAGGACTCCCACACACCAGCAGTACGCAGCCTGCTGTGCTACTTTGCCACATCTGGTCTGTCACCCAAGTCTTTGGTGATGGTTACTACTGTCAGTGCATTGACTCACCTGCCGCCCCCAGATGAAGACACTTAAGTTAACTGCCAGGGGTGCACCCTAACCATAATTCACCCCTCTCTCTTTCCTGGCTTTTGCTGGATCGTTCTCACCCTCACCTTGGCCTCTCGTTCTTCATTCTCCTTGTACAGCCTTTGAATTTCTTGTTTTCAGTCATCTGCCTGTTGGATTTTGCTCAGATAGCCTGCACTGCCTTTTGTTTTCCTCAGTGTGTCTGGCAGTGAAGAAGAAATATACAGAGGATGATGCTGGTCTCTGGAATTTGCATGCCTTCTTAGCCCTCCAGCAGGACCTCGACTCCCACCCCATTGTCAGCCCCAGCTCCATTGGCCATCCCCTACCTGCCTCTACCAACTCTTTCCTGACCTCCCTGAACTGGAGGGCTTACCCCTCTTTTGAGGCCCACCACTCTGGCCATCTTGTGGTCCTTGCTGTGATGCTCTGATGCTGACTGCTTGCTGTGGCTGCCTGCTTTGTGGCTGTCCCCTGAGGGTCCCTATCCTGTCTGCTAGGCTGCACTTTCTCCTGTTGCTAGCCCTGTATTAGTGGGTGGCCTTGGGGCCAGACTCATCCCCCTCACCCTGGTATGCCTCTTGCATTGCCACTGACGGACCATGCAAGGCCTTTACATGAGGACAAGTGCCAGGGACATTAGAAAGCTAACTGTAGGGTCTTATTGCCTTTGGGGCTTCCCTACTCCCTTATCTAGCCTTGTTTCCAGCTGATTAAAGTTGAGTGTATTTGATCTTTCTAACTTCTTCAGCCAGTAAAGCAAAAGCATACAGGCAAACTGAACTCCTGCAGCAGTTTCTTGCTAAACTACCAAGGAGCTAGACTTGTATCAGGACCAGTTTTTCTTTAATTTGGCAAATGGAAATGGCCCTGAGGTCCCTCCCTCTGTATTTTCTACCAATGAAGACAAGTGCAAAGAAGGATGGCAGCTTGGCCTCCTCTGTGCTGCAAGTAGAATGGTGGGGGTTGCCAGCACCCCAGCTTTCTTCACTTTAAAATGGGGATTATAATAGTAACCTTCATACTTACCAAATGCTTAGAACAGGGCCTGGCTAGTTATAGGTGGGGATTGCCGATTATTCATCTGGTGGACAGTCAGCCCCAGAAAGCCAGGGGCTCTGCTTCACTCTCCTCTGTGTCCTTGGCACCTAGACTAGGACATGACTTGTAGCTGGTGTTCAATAAATATCTGTTAATGAAGTTCCTAGATAAAGCAAAAGAGAGCATGTAGCTCCCTGGAAAGAATATGCAGTTTGGTGTCTAGAGGACTGGAGTTTGGTCCTATCTAAGTCACTCACATGCTGAAAAACCTTAAGTGAGTCCCATAACCCACTGAACATCCATTTTTCTCATTTATTTCAATGGATATGTTATGAAATATTTTGGTTTCAGCTGCATGCAGCCCTACCCGAGTGTGGCTTAAGCAGTTAGGAGCTTGATGACCTCCCATATAGGACAGCTGATTCCTCTAGCTCAGCCCCGCTGGGGCTCTCAAGAGGCCTCTGTACCTCTGGACATCCCCTCCTCATGCTGAGAGCTGCCACCATTCCAAAGCTCGTTTTTCTCCTCTGGGTCTCCTTGCATGTACATTTATTAGGGAGGACTGCCTTTCTCTGAAGCCCCACTACAGTACCCTCCAGTCCTGTTGTCCGTGATTTCTCTCACATGCCTGTGTGACAGCAGGTCAGACGTTGCCATTTCTGAAGTAGAACGCTGCTCATGCCAGCAGGAAGAGAGGAAGGAAGAGAGGATGACTATATTTGTGGTACAGGAAGCTGACTTGCTTCTCCATGGGATTTTGATGATAATATAACTGTTATTGGGTTGTTAAGAGCAAACAGAAAGTGCAACATGGGGATCCCTAACAGGTGGCCTATATTTTTCCCATTGACGTTATATTTGTCCAGATACATGTTTAAAAAGAAAATGTGAATGCCCTTAGGTGGAGCTTGTCTTCTCCAGTGTGGCCACAGTCTCTACCGTGCCCTATTGTCTTATGCTTAGTTCTTTCACTCATTTTGCTACCTGCCTGGTTCCTCAAGACATTTAAGTTTGCAAGCCCTGTGGTAGAACATCGCAGTATCCATATGCAACTAGTTTATTCTTATACATGCAATTAGAGCACAGACATCTTAATTAAAAAGTAAATCCTTTATTTTCTCAGTGGATTTAATCATGAGTTGGGGAGGTTGGATCTGGATATTCTAGTCCCCCTGCTTTGGCCTCCCTTTTCTGAGATCCACCATGAGAGGTACGGGCTGGTCATAGGACAGTTACCTGGCCCCTGGTGGTGTTTGCCCAGAACTGCCTTGGGAGGTTGGATTTCTCTCTAAGGTACTAGAGCCAGTATGGTTTGGGCAGTATCTCCTTTGCAATATGGACATTCTCACAGGTTAATTACAAAACAAGCAAACAAACAAAAAACCAAAGGTACTCCATTTCAGTGTTTGTAGACCATGTGTTCATGGGGCCTATAGTGGTTTCCGTTTCTCCTTGGCATGCATCTCCCTGATAATTTGAAAGCTGCTGACATTCTGTATCAGTCCATATGCAGTACCAATTTATTTTCTTCCTCTTTTTCTTATTTTCTCATTTGTTTCCTCAAAGGAAAAAAAGTACATGGCTTTCTTGCCTTGAGATGTAAATTCCACATTTTGGCTGCATTAGCTTCCAAGTTTTCTGAGAAAAGGCTTAAATTTATTAGGTTAGTTCACAATGTTCTCACAGAGAACTTTACTTTGAGGCATGGAGCCATATGTGGTTGGGATTATTTTAAGATAAATAATGTAAGAGAATCAGCATTACATTGTTTACAGAAACTTAGGCTACGCCTGTTGCTTAAATAATTATCACATGATTTACAAGCATGGTCCATGGTAGGGTGGAAGGTCAAATTGATGTTTCTGCAGTTTTGTACTCTTGCTGGGGCCTCTGACTCAGTGTGGAATCAGGGAGGCGCTGCGGGGACCGAGATGCCTCAGGGACGCCCGCTTTAATTGAAAATTGATCCCCATCACCATCTCAGGATCCAGTTTCCCAACAGCTTTAACGAGTAGAAGGTGACTAACAGGTTGGATTACAAACAAGCCTTTACATGAGAGTGAAATCTTAGCAGTGAGGAGAGGCTTGGTTATTTTTGGTTATGCGAGGTTTGGTTATGCCACTGACGATATTCACATTTTATATATTTACCTCTAAAGGGGAAACAAAACAGGGTCTCTTTTTAAAATGAAAATCATGCTTTTCCAGTGTATAATTCAGACATGTTCATGACTTTACATATGTGTGTGTGTGTGTGTGTAAAATCTGTCTGTAGATACACACATATGTAATATACACATGTATAAACACGTATATAAAACTGATGTAAATGTAAACCGCTGGCAGCAGAAGGCAACAAATCACAGTTCACTGCAGAATATTGATTTCCAGATGTTTGGATTTCATGAAATAGGAATATAAAAAAAATCAGGGGGTCCAGCATGGATTGCCAACTTTATGTTTTCCAAGATCATTAGAAAATTTTTTTTTGTCATAGACGTTAACTAGACTTGTTGTGGTGATCATTTCACAATACAGTTGACCCTTGAATAACACGAATTTGAACTACATGGGTCCACTTATACTTGGATGATTTTCAATAAATGCTGTAAATGTATTTTCTCTTCCTTATGATATTCAGTACCCCTAACCTCTGCATTGTTTAAGGGTCAGCTGTATATACAAATTCTGAATCATTATGTTCTACACCTGAAACTAATATAATGTTATATGTCAATTATATCTCAATAAATATTTTTAATTGTGGTAAAATGCACATAACATAAAATTTACCACCCTAATAACCATGTTAGGTGTATAGTTTAACAATGTTAAGTACATTCATATTGTGCAATGCAAGATTATTTTGCAAAAAGGCAAGAAAAAGGATCCTATTTGCTATCCTTATCATTTTATAAAAGAAAGAACATTTTAACACCAAAAGGGAAACAAAGAAGGAGGGCTGTCATCTTGGATGCAAGAACTTCTTCCATAATCTGTGGTATAATAGTATAGAGAAAAATAACCATCCATGGAAAATATAGCCATTACTCAGATTTTAAAAAATGCTAATTGTTTGTCATCTTTGCTCCAGATTATTCCTGTTCAAAGTGTCTGTACATAAACTGTTTGTTGCCAGGTCATAATGAGACAAAGAGCTTGAACCAGAATGAAATCAGCTATGTCACTAAGCACACAGTTCAGCGGCTGATACTTTTCATGGCAAGACTTTGTTGACGAAGGAAGCTGTGTGTTGTTTTACATCCTGGCGCAAGTGTCTTATCAGAGGTCCAAATGCCAGTAGCAAGCAGTTCACATAATGGCACTGGTCAGCAGCCCTGTTCTAGATCTGGTTGTGTTTTTATAGAAGTAAAAGTTGTTGGTTATATTTGAAGCCCACATATATTCACTTTGCTGTGATCCCATTCTCTTCTCTTTCTCTCCAGAGTTAACTGGTGTACTGAAGGTGGTTTCTATATATATTCTAATGGCATAAGCCCGTTAGAATATATAATATCGTTTATCTTGCTTTATATAGCCTTCTGAAATTTAACTTGGTTTGCATAACATGATTTTAAATACTTATCTATCTTGATACATATAGATCTGCTTTACACAGTATTGCTTCATGTGACTATACCATATTATATTTATCTATCCTGTCAATGGATATTTGGGTTGTTTCAAGTTTTTTGCTAATACAGACAACACCGCGGTGCACATTCTTATGAGTCTTTCCTGTGCACACAAGAATGAATTTATCGGGAGAGTTATCTGGGAGGAGAGTTGGTGGGTCAAAGGTGAAGCGATGTCTTCATTAGCGTGTTAACCAACTTAGTTGTTTACTACAGCTTTTCAGGTAAATGGGGAGTGGGAAAGATAATATTAAAAATCAACCATTAATAAATTTGGTTTTCTGGACCAGATTGAGGACTGCTGATTGTTGATCTATCTAAAGGTTTAGCTCAAAGTCTGCTTGTAATAGATAATCTGGCAGATTGATTATAGTGACTTTTCTTTGGATGTGGGACAAGGACCAGCAGGGAGGAGCAAGCCCTTTATTAAGTTTCCCCTTTCCATGTGAACTAGAGAATGTTTGCATTCTTGGTCTGGGAGGAGAATGAAACTGGGTGTTGTCTCTTGGGCTTTGTTACAGATGGCTTTTTTGGTCTAAGAAAATCTCGTGGGCCAAAACTTGGCCAATCTCTGCGTGTTTCTTTTTAGAGTGGCTGTGCTTTTACTCAGAGTATCGGATGATCTAAGTTTCTTTCAACCATCTAATCTGTGGTTTCTTTGAACAAGTTGGGGAGATCCAGGTTCCTTTAGGGTTAGATGTCAGAGGCATGTCCCCAACTCATCTGGAGGACTGAGAGGGTTCCCGTGTCCAGCATCCATGGGTAGCCGCCACATAGCCTGCTAGGAGCACTTGGAGTTTGGCTATGGACGAATCAAGCTCAGTCTAAAAGAACAAACTGAGAACTGAGACAATGTCTAAATGTGCTTGTACTTTATTCACAGCCTCTCTCTTATCTTTAGCAGATAGTGGAGTGCTTTGATCACTCCTTAAAAAACACTAAGTGAGAAGACAACGTGATAGAAGAAAAAAGCTGCGGAGACATCAAAGAAAAAAGAATAGACGAAAGCCTTCTCATTTATAGGGTTCATCTCAGCCTGTCAAATAAGACTGTAACTGACCATTCTCAAATATTGCATGATGAGTTGAGTTATGGGATGGAAAGTCTGAGAGAGATAAACATATGAATAATCTGCATCAATGATTCAGGTGTCTTGCTGACAAACGTTTTGTGTATAATTTGGCACATGTGACCTACTGTGGTCACCAGGTTACCAGACAAAAGCTTTTTCAGTGGTTGCTACTTGTCAAGTAATTGCTATTTTAAATATATAGGCACATGTTTACATTTGCAAAATAATTTATTTTTTATAATCAGCTGTCAAAGCTTGAAAAACAGCAGCAGAGGAAAGAAAAGACCAGAGCCAAAGGGCCTTCTGAATCAAGCAAAGAAAGAAATGCTCCTCGAAAAGAAGACCGCAGTGCCAGTAGCGGGGCTGAAGGTGACGTGTCTTCTGAACGGGAACCGTAGTCTTCAGGGACAGAACTCAGGTAGGAGAGTCCCCTCCCTGCATAACTTTGTCTTACCACGTTTTGGGCAGACAGCAATGAATAGAGAACAGAATGGCTTTTGAGGCTGAATTCACTTTATGGACATTAATCCATAGCTTTTTTTAAGTTGTTGACTTCTAGGATGGAGAGAAAAGTTAAGATGTGGGAGGGTCAGGTACCCATGGCCTGGGATGTTCACCAAGGAGGTTCTGTGTGTGTCACCTTCCTCAGTTGCCTATGATAGTCAACAATTGCTGCTACCATTAGCATTTCTAGAGTATTCGCAGATCCAGAATCCAGACCAGGAGCTTCACACGAGCTCCCACCATTGCTCAGTCCTCACCGTTCTTCCTCTCAGCAGCTTCAATGGAGACCATCATTGTCTGCAGCAGCCTCCTCTCATAATTTCTTGCCTCATGTTCCACCATCCTTAACTTCGCCTTGCAAGGCACTACCAGTTTACTTTTCCTGAAATGGAGTTTTATTCTCATCACTTCTACCTCCAGGGACGCATCTCTGTTCACTGTAGCATTAACTCCACTTCCCTGCTTGAAGATCAGAGGCCTCTAAAACTTGATCCAGCCATCTGACGGTCCTTTGCTCAAGTTCAGTACCCCAGTGAACCCATTATCAAGAGCCTCTTACTTGCCACCGTTCACAAGTTCAGGGAGCAGCATAGGAATAATTACACTGCAGCATGGTGCATTGTGGTAGTGATGGGACGTGGGGTGGGGTAGAGAAGGAAATTAGGGAGGGGAGGACTCTGGAATTGGACCTCAAAGGACATGTAGAAATAAAGAGATGACAGATGAGGGTAGGGAGCTGCCTAAGCCAAGAGAAGAGCTGATGTAAACGTTGGTGGGGAGGGACAAGGACAGATAAGTTTTGGAACAGAAGTATTGAGTGGCTGATGTATTGAGTACAAGTGGTGGGAGTTTGTCTAGGGAGCTTCTCTGACGTTAGAGAAGTAGGAAGGTTCTGGGACAGAAGGGTCTGATTTGCAACTCTAAGAAATTCGGATTTCATCCTGGGAACCTATGAAAGGTTTTAAGTGTATAAGTGACATAATTAGATAAAGTTTTAAAAGATCACTTTAAGCACCCTTGAGGAGTTGAGGCTGGAGGCAGTTGCAGAAATCAAGAGGAGTCAAGCTCAGAGAATGCATTTTGGAGCCTTCAGCTTATAATGCTGTGGGTCAACCCAAGTCAACATACATATTTGTCCTGGAGATACCAAATTGCAGGAGAAGAGATCATTCATTAGGTAGTTTCCTGCTTTCTCTTTCCTTTATGAAAGGGAGTGGAGGTTAGAAGTCTGTCTATGAAATGTCCTTTCAGACGCACACTACTAGATATTGAAATATATTACAGAACCCATAGTGATAATTGGGTGCAATAGAACCAGCTCGCAAACATAAACAGACCAAAGGAACAGAATAGAGAGCTCAGAAAGGATGGGTTGTTAGGCGGGGGTGGGAGGGAGCAGATTGAAGGGGACTCTCTCAGTTTTTCTGTGGAGCTGCTTCTCAAGCTTCTCCTGTCCCTGCAGAGTATGTTAGAGAGAACATTCCAGTACCCACTCCTGCTCGCTGAACAAAGGGTGAAAGACAGGCTAATCTGATGGCCAGGGAGTGGCATTCATTAGGCCAAATTTTCATACTGGATAGTTCCTTAGTTCAGGAGAAAAATCCCTGGCCCCTTCCTGTTTCCACTCCTTGGGCTGAGGGCAGCTGCCCAGCCTCATGCTTTTATTCTTTTGGCCCCACTAAAGCATTGCCCTATGTCTTTTTTCTTCGGTTGTAAGTTTTGAGTTTGTTTTTGTATATGGCGTAAAAAGATCTAGTTTCATTTTTTTTTTTTTTTGCATGTATCTGTCTAGTTTTAGTTGATTCCTTTCTTGATTATATTTATCCACTTGCTAACATTTTATAAATTTAATATTGTGATTTTTTATTTAACTATGTCTGATCAATGGTTTGAAAATCTTTGTTTTATTTATTGAGGGGTATTGAATTCTACTTTTAAAATCAGTGCAAAACATAACTTTCCATTTGTGTTGGAATTTGGCCTCAGAATAATTTCAATAGAGAGCGTACCATGAACATCAGTATCCTGTAGCCACTGGACAGCCTGGAAGTGACTTTGCCATTTTTGTGAGCAAGAGAAACACCTGAGGGTATCGTGCATAGAGGAAGTGACAGTAACTGTATATCACAGAACTTTCTGGAAGAGATATTTGAAAAAAAAAAAAAGCTGAGCACAAATTGAGAAGGGCAAGTGTTGAAAGTGGACATTTCTTTCTAACATCTCCCAAGCTTAAGAGGCAAAGTTTCTCATAGACTTGTAGCTATCTATTTTTTGCTTCTCTAAAACCAATGGAAAAATTTTAAATCTATGATTTCATTCTCACGATAGTGCAGATTCAGTAGCATAGAACTTGGGCTAAATTGTACTGTTGTCCCATCAAATACCCAAAAAGAGCTAGCCAGAGAGGGAACACAGCCATGGGGAAAGCAAACTCAAGGGGCACAGTGTTTTGAAAAGAGTAGACAGATGTGTTTTCCTTCCTTTCCCCTGTAAATCAAGTTCACTGCAGCTATATTATTATTATGGCCTTAGGAAAGAAATGGGGAGAGGATGAATAAAGAGGAATAATGTAGGGAGAAGCCCCTGCCTAACAGGAGGGAAGGTGAAAGAAAGCCCTCAGGTTAGAAGAGTCACTGAGAGAGAAGATAGACAGATGCAGGGGATGCCAGAGGCCACACTTGCATTCTGGCTACCTGCTCCAGGTCAGAATCCTTGGGGTGGGAGTTAGGTTGATGGGAAAACTGCAAGCCATGAGGGCCTGTGCTCTGGTCCCTGGTGGGAATTTGAGAAGGAGACCACTGTGCAGGATGGCTCCAGGTCTCCACAAGGCTGCTGCAGCTCAGTAAAAGGGGTGGCCAGACATGGTAGGCTTCAGGAGGTGGAAAGAGTTAATGAAAGGTCTCACCTACCCTGTGAGGGGGTGCAGAAGAGAACTGTGTGGGGATCCTTCAGGCCCACCATGGGTCTTGGTGGAAGAGGTGAGGTGAGCTTGCCTTAGAAATTGTAAAGAAACAGCTCATGTGGGAGGGCAGAGGGGTCATGGCCTCAGCTCTTAACGGTACTGATAGTCCCTGCAGGTCTTAGAAATGACCTCTTTCTGGGGAGACTTGAGGAGTCTGTAGTACTTGTGAGAGCTGAGGTAAGGCCAAGTGAGCCAAGGGGGCCTCTGGACCCCGAGCAACTGAGTGCCCCTTATTAGTATGCGCCAGGGCCTAGGTGCTGAGCCATGTCAGCCACCTGGCCACAGAGACCACTGAGGATTGAGAGAGCTTTTTGACACCAAGGCGAGACAGCGTGACTGTGTGCGCAAGTTTTACCCTGCTCCTACTCAGTGAGATGGAGGCTCATGAGGAAGTTTAGATGGGCCCATGAATATACAGGGGCCACGTTTTTTGTGGTTTTGTTTTGTTTTGTTTTTGCACATTTAGGTTATACCATCTGTGTTTTGACTAATTGCAGGAGGAAAACCATTCATTTATTGACAGTTTAAGGTCAGTGTCCAGTTGCAGTTATTCAAACCAGAGATTAGGCAGTGCAGGCCTGGTGGCTGGTGCTGATGTCCAGTTGTGGATGAATGTTAAGTGAAGGGTCCTCTGAGCCTTCCTTCTGGCTGCCTCTGAGACACCCACAGGCAGTCAAGGACCAGAGAAGTCCTGTGGCACCCTCACTTTGGGGATTTTAGCCATGTTCTCAGATCTCAGATCCTAAAGGAGGCTAGACTAAAGACTATATGTTCAAGGTTTTTGTTGCCCATGGGCTTTTGTTGCCCCTTCTCATGAAATTTGTCATCCTAGTAGACCCACAAAATCGCCACCCAATATTCACATTCTATAAGAGCTGAATTAAGTAGTGACAGACAGAAGGCGACCTTGGTATTTGCTCTGCTCCACAGAAAAACCGCAGTGCCCGTCCCCCCTCACCCCCTACCACCTCAGCAAGAGGGCTGAATGAGCCCTATGGAGCCTCACAGGCTCTACAGGGAGCCCCTTTCAATTTCTAAGGTATGGGAAAGAAAAGGCAAAAGAAAATGGAATGAGAAACTGCCTGATCTTGGGCATACTTTTCTTTGAAAATTAGTCAAAAACCTTCATAGTTCAGAGGACATTCCCAAGGTGTCAGCGTATCTCTCGCATTGCAAATATTGATTCTTTATTAAGTGGACATGAAACCGCTGAAATTAATTTCTGTTTTTGTCCTCTGTCTCATTCCTTCAGGCTCCCTCACAAAGCTGGGAGGATTCAAGGTTTTCTATGAGGCTACAACTCAGTTTTACTCCCTTTCTGGCCCACAGCTAAAGGCACTAGGACAAATTCTCACTAAAAGAATGCAGTTTCTGCTTTTGATTACAGGTTCAAGTATCACCTCATTGAGTATTTACTTAACTGTTATCATTAGGCTGTGAGAGGACCATGGTCCTGACCAGTACTCCACATTTCTGTCCTCAAATGTCAATACACTTGAAAATGAAAAAGGAAATTGTTTTGGAAGCTGCCATCTGTTTGCTTTTTCAACTTGACCTTTATCTGAATAGTAAGATGTGTCATGGCTGAGCACATTTCTTTTTAATGAGCTGAAACAGTTTTGTGTTTATGTGTGTGTGTTCTATTAAAAGGATATTTCATCATTTTTCACTGTTTTATTCCCACTTTGGAAGGTAGGAATAAAACAGTGGGAGTCTTTCATTCCCAGAGCTCCACTTTGCTTCCTTGTATCAACATTCATACCAGTTCTCCAGTCCATGTGTTGGTATTTCATGATACAAAACTAGCTATGCCTCTGAGGTGGTGTTTTTATTTTTTTTTTAAACTTAAAACATTTTTTGTGATTGCCCTAGAGTTTGCAATATACATTTTAAACTAATCTAAGTCCACCTTCAAATAACTGTGCCACTTCACATGAATTACAGGTCCTCCTTCCCAACTGTTGACACTACTGTCATTCATTTCACTTTCCATATGCTTTATAACCCAGTGCATTGTTACTATTATTATTTTATAAATAGTTTTAGATGGATTAAGAATAAGAAAACATCTTATTTTACCTTGATTTCTTCTCTGACACTTCCTTTCGTTCTGTGAACTCAAGTTTCTGAACTATATTGTGCTCATTCTGTTTGAAGAACTTCTTTTAGCGTTTTTGTAGCATAGAACTAAGAAAGTCTTTATTTCTCCTTTGCTTTTGAAGGATAATTTCTATGGTATAGAATTCTAGATTGGTGGGGTTTTTTTTCTTTCAGTACTTTAAATATTTTACTCTACTCTCTTCTTGCTTGCATAATTTCTTCTGAGAAGTCCTCTGTAATTCTCATCCTTGTTCCTTTTTAGGTTAGGTGAGTTCCCGGCTGCCCCCATACACCTCTCCTGCCTTCCTGCCCCGCCCTCCCCATACGTCCAGGTTTCTTTCAAGATTTTCTTTTTTTTTGCAGCTCATTTATAGTTTTCCTAAGTTTGGTTCCTGCCTGGATCTGTGATTTGGTGTTTTCTGTCATTAAGTTTGGAATGTTCTTGGCCATTATTCAAATATTTCTTCTCTGTTCTCTCTCTCTTCTCCTTCTGGTATTCTAGTTACATGTTAGTTAAACCTTTTGCAATTGCCTTACAAGTCTTGGATGGTCTGTTCTTTTTATTCCCCATTCTTTTCTCTCTTTTCATTTCAGTTCAGAAAGTTTGTATTGATCTATCTTTAAGCCTACTGATTCATCCCTTGGCTGTGTCCAGCCTACTGATGAGTCCATTATAGCATTCTTCATTTCTGTTATAGTGATTTTTTTTATTTTTATTTCTAGCATTTCCTTTTGATTCTTTCTTGGAGTTTTCATCTCTGCTTACATTACTCATCTGTTCTTGCATATTGTCTACACTCCATTAGAGCTTTTAACATATCAATCATAGTTACTTTTCCTTTTCTGATAATTTCAACAGCAGTATCATATCTAAGTCTCACTCTCCTAATTGCGTTGGGTTTTCCAAGCTTCTGGAATCTGTAAATGTATGTTTTTCAATACATTCAGGAAACTTTAAGCAGTTTTTCTTCAGTTGTTATTTTCTGCCCAATTTCTTTCCTGGAGAATGTTACTGTTTCCGAACCTTAAGTGTGGCCTTTGTTACATATGAGGTTGATCTGCTTTCTCACTAAAGGCACTTTATGTTACTTTACCAGCAGTTGGGCTGGATAGTCTTCATGCTCAGGCTTTTACCTCATTTGCCTTATTTATTAAAAAATAAAGACTAACTCGAAAAGATATATGCACCCCCATATTCACTGCAGCATTATTTGCAACAGCTAAAATATAGAAAAAAACAAGATGTCCATTGATAGATGAATGGATAAAGAAATCATGATAAGTATGTGTATCTGTGTGTACATATAAAATGGAATATTATTCATCCATACAAAAGAATGAAATCTTGCCATGTATCACAACATGGATGGACTTCCAGGGCATTATGCTAAATGAAATAAGTCAGAGAAAAACAAAATAATAATAATAATAATAATAATAATAATAATAGTAATAATAATAATAATAATACAAGCTCATAGATACAGACAACAGATTGGTGATTGCCAGAGGGTGGGATAAATGGGTGAACTATTGCTATTGTTTTAGTTTAAGTGAATTTTATTTTTTTAAATGAAAATGGTAAGAAGCCGGCCACAATTAGTAATTCTGTCTGTTGCTAAAGTGCAGAGCTAAGCTTATAGATAACCTAGAGTGTGCTATCTAATACAGTAGGTGCTACTTGCGCGTGAATATTTAAATGTAAATTAAAGTATAATAAAATTTAAAATTCATTTCCTCAGTCATAGTAGCCACAATTCAAATGCTCAGGAGTCACATATGGCTAATGATTGCCATTTTGAATAGTGCTGTTAGAGAACAATTCTATCACTGCATAAAATTCAGTTGGACAGCACTAACCTAGAGGGACTAAATTAAGATTTTGAGACCATTATCTGAACTACTGTAAGTTCTATAAGACTGACATGGTTAAATCTGTAGAAATATACATGAGAAATAGATAGGATAGAATTTAAGCCAAGAAATAAAAACATTGCTGTCGGAGTTTTTTCCTTCCACTATCAGGTAACATCAGTCCCCCCGCTTGCTTTATTATATCAAACCAAGCTTTACTTTCTTAATTAGGAAATTGAATCACTGTCCCTGTGTTCTCATCATCAAATTGGGACCATCAGCACTCAAGCAAAGGAAGAGATTCTCAATTTTGACAATTCGACGGAGGGCTCACCATGATTTCTAACAGTGCTAGAAAGTCTGAGTGAATTCTTCATTGATAACATTAACTTCACAGCGACTTTCATGTTTTTCATAGAAAGCCTTCCTTTTAAAGGCAAATGAATTCAGGTTAAATCCCCAGCCATGACCTGAAATAAATAAAAGCTTGGTTCTTTTGACAGTGGTTTGGAGAGCAGGTCTGCGGTGTTGTATATCCTAACTCTAGCATTTATATCTTGTGGTTGCTCTAATGGCCTAAAGCCAGAAGCAGATCATCTGGAAGTCAGGATCTTTGAGAGACTCAGTATTTAAACAGACTATTGAGGGATTCTTTTCTCCTTATCCTGGACTGTTACCCACTGTCCTCGAGGTTTGCAGGCAGTAAAAGAGAACCATGTCAGCATCTTCTTTCATAAGGCTAGGAAGTTTTGGTGCTAAGTTATCAGGCACTTCCTGCTACTGCTCGTCAGGTGCCCCTAGCCTACAGGTCATGTCTGGCCCTCAAATAGCTCACCTGGCTCAGAGAGACATCAAAAAGTGCATTTGGAAATAGACATCATCTCACCAGCTCTCAGAGGAAGGCACATGACCTCTTCTCTAGGGTTTTTAAATGTCAAGTGTCAGTGGTCCACTCTTCTAGAGAATCATGTGTTTATCAGCTTGAACATGACTTCTACTCAGCACTTCTGATCTGGCAAATAGACCTCACAGATAGCTCATGCTCCCCTCCTTGTTCATGCTTCCAGCTGTGTGAACCTCATGATCTCCAGCCACTCCCAGCTGATGGCCAGCAACCTGATCTCTAGGGTTTTCTATAGTTATGTTCAAGAAAATGAGAAGGAACATTTATTAAAAGTGATATTAGAAATAAAAAGCATCCACTGACCAATCCATATATTGTGGTGTGACGGTAGCTTTCAGGTAGAACAGTATCTACTGTTGACCAAAAGGCTCTTATGTGCATTTTGGAAGCTAATCCCTCATAATACTAATGCTAATGTTATAATTAGGACTGTGTGTTAGGGGTCCCAATAGTATCACAGTTAGTTCTAAAGTCATACTTAGTTGTAAACCCTTCCGGTTAAATGTTTGATAAAGTCTTTTTACCCGAATGGTTTACCCCAGTCTGAAACCTCTCAGAATCCCTGCCGGTTCTGTGATTCTCTAAGAGGGACTTAGACTTCCTTAATTGTCTTTCTCTTATAAAAATTTTTTTAAAAGCTATTTTTATTATAAAATTAATGCTCATTCATTGTAGAAAATTTCAAAAATGCTAGAATGCTCAAAGAAGAAAATAGAAGTCATATGCCATCTCATTATTCTAAGATAATCATTAATAACATAATGCTTTTATAATGTTTTCTCTAAGCAGATAATTCTATGTCTCTTTAATTTTACAAAGTTAGAGATATTTTATACACATACACACACACACACACACACACACACACACACACACACACATATACATATATTATTTGCTTTAATCATCTAACAAAATACCATGAACATTTTCTAGGTCATTTGCCCTTCTGTAGTAAACCTTATTATTTCCACCTGTACATCAAGCATTTGAAGCATACATTTATTATCTCAAAGCATTAAAACATGTAGAATATTTAATTGGAGTAAATGTAAAAGAATAATACATTTAAGCAGGTTCCCAAAGCTCATTTTGAGTTCAAAAACAAAGGTTTTTATTTATACCAACAAGATGTAGTTCCCCAAAGGTCAGTGTGAGAACCAATTTCAGGATTTCAGTTATTAGTATTGCAAGTGATAAGAGAAGTATTAATAGGTTTCAGGGTCTTAGGTTTGGGTTAACATCTTGATTAAAATATAGGAGCAGTCTACGGCCATGCTACCCTGAACGTGCCCGATTCTATCTGATCTCAGAAGCTAAGCAGGGTTGGGCCTGGTTAGTACTTGGATGGGAGACCACCTAGGAAGACCAGGTGCTGTAGGCATAAAAAATAAAAAAAAAATAAGGGATTGTAAGCTGACAAGGTCCTTGCAATCTGTGAAGTCAACCAAGGGTTGCCTCACCTAAAAAAAATTATATATATAATATATATATTTTATACATATATATAAAATATATATACATATTATATATATATATGAGCAAATGGTTGCTTTTTAAAATTTTTCTCAAAAAATTTTTTTCCAATTACAGTTGACATTCAATATTATATTAGTTTCAGGTATATAGCACAGTGATTAGACATTTATATAACTTACGAAGTGATTCCTCTGGTAAGTCTTATACTTAACTGATACCACATATAGTTATTACAATATTATTGACTATATTCCCTTTGCTGTACTTTACATTCCCATGACTATTTCGTAACAGCCAATTTGTACTTCTTAATCCCTTCACACTTTTTACCCATTTTCTTCAGTTCCCCTCCCATATGGTAACCCTCAGTTTGTTCTCCATATTTACGTGTTTGTTTCTGTTTCATTTATTCTTTTTTAGATTCCACATGTAAGTGAAATCATGGTACTTGTCTGTCTCTATGTGACTTATTTCACTTAGCATAGTACCATGTTGTCATAAATGGTAAGATTTCATTCCTTTTTTATTGCCAAGTAGTATTTCATTGTGTGTGTGTGTGTTCTTTTTTATCCATTACTCTTTTGATTGGAGCATTTAATCCATTTACATTTAAAGGAATTATTGATAGATATATAGTTATTACCATTTATTAATTGTTTTCTGATTGTTTTTGTAGTTCTCTGTTTCTTCTTTTGCTTTCTTGTATGTTGATTACTTTCTGTAGAGTTGTGTTTGGATTCCTTTCTCTTTACTTCTTGTATATCTCTTTCTGATTTTTGGTTTATGGTTACCATGTGCTTCACATATACTAGGCTATGTTTATAGCAGTCTATTTTAAATTGGTGGTCACTTAAGTGAGTTGCTTTTCTTTACTTAAAAATGGAAGTAATATGGTCCCCAGAAATTATGTCCCTGAAGGTCATTTAGATGTCTCTTAGGAAGTAATGCAGGACTGTGACAGGTGGGTTTCAGAGCATGAGGGTAGGCCTTGGGAGAAATTTCAGTCCCTCGTGTGGGTCCAGATAGAATCAAAGAACATGGACCAGACGCACTTCCAACTAGCCTTTCTTATGTGGGCCCATGTACCATGGTATCAAGCTGAGGAGTGGAAGGCTGTTAATTCCATTGAGGCATCTGCTCATAATATGATATTTTTTAAGAATGTGACTTGTGTTGAGTGAATCTGGAAGCATATTCACAGATGTAGCATCACCAGGTGCAACCCCATTATCAAAATCCTTTGCTTTTACTGAAATTCATCCAATTAGAATTTTTTATTTTTTTATTAAAAAAATTTAAAGACACTTACATCATGACACTATTATGGAAACTATACAGTTCTGTACTATAATTAAGACATTTATACAGAGTGACAATTTGGAGTTTTTTTTTTGGCTCCTTAAGCTAAATATCAGTGAAGATATTTGACATATAAATCAGTAGTAATCATATTGACACTTCACCCAGTGTTAGGCTCTTTGTTTATTCCACTTGTGCTTCCTTTGGCAGATGGCAATTATGTTTTACTTCACTACCATATTGTGGATGCCAGAGAACTTGCATTTGCCAAGGAATGACCTCCTGAGATGCAATGTCATGAAGTGGAATGATGTAGTCTAACACAATGAAGTCATCATTTCTTTGCACTTGCTTGACAGTTTAAATTTTTACCATTTATACTATGTGTTTTCAGTAACATTCTGCCTACAGGCAACCCAGGCTAAATGTCAAACTGGCTTCATTTCTGGAGATACATTTCCAAAACTGTCGAGTATTTCGTGCTTCTAGTTGTTTCTTCGTGGTCTTGAGTCTTTGACAGAATGTGTTATCTTCTGCATCTGGATTCTTTCCAATTTCTCTTTTAAATGTGAAGTTGACTTCTGGTGCAGTATCTTGTCCTATTGGAGGGTAAAGCACTTCAGCTGTACAGTTCACTGCTATTGTTTTTGAATAATTTCTTCCACAGAAAACTTAAGGCGATACTTATGTCCTCTTCCTAGAATATCCTCCTTGCTGCCTTGTTTGGCTGTCTGCACTAAGGGAGAGTCCCTTGCTGGTAGTTGATGGAGTTCTCTGTCATCAACACCAAGGCCACCCTGGAGGCAGGGTAGTGGGTCGGTGGAATTTCCAGTCTTGGTGAGCGGCGGCTGGGTGAGCATGGGTCTGTCCAAGCTTTACAGGGAGCATACCAGTGCACCACTGTCCAGCCTGCTTTGGGTTGCCGAGGCAGAAAAGTTGGCGAGCCCTGCTGGGCTAGGTGTGAGCCTACCTAAAATTTAAAAAAAATAATTAAAAGTTTTTTCATTTAGAGTTGATATACAATATTATATTAGTTTCAGGTGTACAACAAAGTGATTAGAGATTTATGTAACTTACACAAAGTGATCATCCCTATAAGTCTAGTACCCATCTGATACCATACATAGTTATTCCAATATTATTGACTATATCCCCTGTGCTATACTTTACATCCCTGTGACTTTTCATAACTGGCAATTTGTACATCTTAATCTCTCTTCCTTTTTCACCTGTTCTCCCAACCCTCTCTCATCTGGCAACCATCAAGTTCTCTGTATCTTTGAGTTTTTTCTGTTTGTTTATTTGTTTTCTTTAGTTTCCATATATCAGTGAAATCATATGGTAGTTGTCTTTCTCTGTCGTGACTTATTTCACTTAGCATAATACCCTCTAGGTCTATTCATATTGTCATAAATGGTAAGGTTTTATTTTTTATGGCTGAGTAATAGTCCACTGTATATACATACCACCTCTTCTTTATCCATTCATCTATTGGCAGATACTTAGGTTGCTTTCATATCTTGGCTACTGTAAATAATGCTGCAGTGAGCATAGGGATGCATGTCTTTTTGAATTAGTGTTTCTGGTTTCTTCGGATAAATACCCAGAAGTGGAATCGCAGGGTCCTTCTTTGTCTTTGTTACTGCCTTTGTTTTAAAATCAATTTTGTCTGATGTAAGTATTGCTACCCTAGCTTTTTTGTTTGTTTGTTTCCGTTCACATGAAATATCTTTTTCTATCCCTTTACTTTCAGTTTGTGTGTGTCTTTGGATCTAAAGTGGGTCTCTTGTAGGCAGCATATGTATGGGTCTTGTTTCCTTATCTCTTCAGCCACCTTATCTCTTTTTATTTGAGCATTTAATTCATTTACATTTAAAGTAATTATTGATAGGTATGTAGTTATTGCCGTTTTGTTATTCATATTTTTTATCTTTTTTCCCCCTCCTTCTTAAAGAAGTCCCTTTAATAATTTTTATAATACTGGTTTGTGGTTGTGAACTCCCTTTAGCTTTTTTTTGCCTGGGAAGCTCTTTATCTGTCATTCAAAAGCTTAGCTGGGTAGAGTAATCTTGGTTATAGGTGCTTGCTTTTCATCACCTTGGATATTTTGTGCCAGTCCCTTCTGGCCTGCAAAGTTGTTGAGAAATCAGCTGACCGTCTTATGGGAGATCCCTTGTGAGTAACTAACTGCTTTTCTTGTTGCTTTTAAGAATCTCTTTTTGTCTTTAACTTTTGACATTTTAATTACGCTGTGTCTTGGTGTGGGCCTCTTTGGGCTCATCTTGTTTGGGACTCTGTGTGCTTCCTAGACTTGTATTTCTATTTCCTTAACCAGGTCAGGGAAGTTTTCCATCATATCTTCAAATACGTTTTCAATTCCTTGCTCTTTCTCTTCCTTTTCTTGTACCTCTATGATGTGAATGTGGGTAAGCTTGATGTTGTCCCAGAGATCCTTTAAACTATCCTCATTTTTTAAAATTCTTTTTTTGTTGTTGCCGTTCCAGTTGGATGTTTTTTGCTTCCTTGTCTCCCAAATCACTGATTCGATCCTCTGCTTCTTTTAATCTACTGTTGATTCCCTCTAATGTAGTCTTCATTTCAGTTATTATATTCTTCATTCATGATAAGTTCTTTTTTTATGTTTTCTCTCTGCATTTTTATGTTTCCTATGTTTTTGTTTAGGTTTTCAGTGAGTTCATCTACTCTTCCCCTAAGTGTATTGAGCATCTTTATAACCAGTGTTTTGAACTGCCTCTGGTAGATTGCTTGTCTTTATTTTTGTGTTTCTTTATTTTAGAGTTTTGTCCTTTTCTTTCATTTAGGACTTGTTTCTTTGTCTCCTCATTTTGGCTGCCTCCTTGTGTTTGTTTCTGTGTATTAGGTAGATCTGTTATGTCTCCCAGTCTTGGAAGAGTGGTTTTACATACTGTGGGGCCCAGTGGCACAGTCTCCCTGGTCACCTGAGTTGGCTGTTCCAGATGTGTCCCTTGTATGAGTTGTGTGTGCCCTCCTGTCTTTGTAGTTGAGTCTTGATTACTGTTGGCATGTCAGTAGATTAATTCTCAGGCTGACCGGATGTGAGGAATGGCTATGACGACAGTGGACAAGCTATTATGCAGGGGCTGACCACGTGGAATAGGATTCACTTTAACGGGGCTATGGTTCCTGCTAGTCTTCCCTTTGGGTGTGTCATTTGTGGAGGTAGTTGAGTGATACTCTGGTGTGATCTGAAGCCCGCCATCCAATGTCTTGGTTCCAGGGCCTCTTGTGATGCACGCTAAGGTCAGCCACAGCCTGTGCCCTGCCTGGGACCACCTAGTATGAGCTACAGAGTGATTTGCAGATGGTTGTCACTTGTGCTGGGCTTGGAGGTGCCTGGGATAGGCTAAGCTGCAAACTAGGCTGGCTGCCACTAGTGCCAGGGTTGGTGCCGCTTAGCATAAGCTACATTGCATACCAAGGCCAGACACTGTTTATTTGAGGTTTGTGGTCCTTTGAGAGATTTTAGGAAAGTCTGCAGCATAAGCTGAGTTAGGCCGTTTGGATGGAAAAGTGGCTGGAAGAGCCTTGGGTCAGCCTGCAAGTTGGGTGGGGCAGGGTCTCAGGGAATCACCAGTGCAGAGTGAATGGTGTTAGCCAGGTTGTTGGAGACTCAGACTTGGTGCCTACCTGCACCTGCAGGCTGGGTATGAGGAGGGCTCAGTAGCACTACAAAGGCACCCATCTGCCAGTTCTGAACAGTGTTGTCTGCCAGCTTCCTCTCCCGCTTTTGCCCTGAAACCAGATAATTCAGTTCCTAACTGTATATCTCTGGTGCCTTTCGAGCTACTGCTCTAGTGCTGGAGCTCAGAGAAAGTGAGTCTGTCAGTGCGTAAGTTCATGCATGGGCCTTTTAAGAAGGCACCTGGGTCTCCAGCTGCCTGCTGTCTCAGCCACAATCTCTGCTGGTTTTTACAGTCAGAAGTTGTGGAGACTTCACTTCCTGGCCCTGGATACCTAGGCTGGAGAACCCAGTGTGGTACTGGGACCCCTCGCTCCTCAGGGGGGGACTTCCGCATGGAAATATTCATCCCCATTCTTGTTTGTCGCACGTAAGGGACCAGCCCATTCTGTGTCTCTCCCCTTCTTACCAGTCTCAACATGGCTTCTTCTTTATATTTTTAGCTATAGGACTTCTATTCAGCTAGACTTCAGGTGGTTCTCAATGATGGTTGTGGTGTAACTTCATTGTAATTTTGATGTGGTTATGGGAGGAGAAGAACACAGCATTTACCTATTCTGCCATCTTGACTTGAACTGCCAGGAATTCCAGTTAGAGGTTATATCTGAGGGAACAGAAACTGCTCTGGTAAGTTTAGGATTTAGTTAAATATTTGGGTGACATATGCCTGCCTCACAAATCTTAGCAAGACCAGCTTGTTTTTGTTGTAACCTAAGAATTACAGAGAGAAACTTGAGACACTTGAACATTTTATACAGGAGAGCCTACCATCCCTTGAGCAGTACTGAAAATATCCCAAGAACAAGTGTTTTGTTTATTCCCTGTCCCTATGCTTTCTTTAGTATTCTCAATCCTCTGCCTCCCTTATTGTTAAAAGTATTTGGAAATGAGGCTTTGTTTTTTTTTTTAAAGGAATTTGTCCATTTCATCTATGTTGTCTAATTTGTGGACATAAAGTTGTTTGTGATATATATTTTTTATCCTTTTAATATCTATAAATCTGTACTATTGTTGCCTTTTTGACTCTTTATATTCATAACGTGTCTTTTTTCTTGGTAAGTTCATCAGTTTTATTGACCTTTTAATTTATTTTCTTTTCTTTTTTTCTGTTCGAAATTTCATTTTTCTCTGTTACTGTCTATATTTTCCCCCTACTTATTTGTTTTGGTTTCATTATACTTTTGTTCTTTTAGTACCTTAAGGTGAAAACCCAGATTATTGACTTGGCAGCTTCTTTTCTAGTAGACGTATTTAATGCTGTAAATTTCCTTCTGAGCACTGCCTTAGGTGAATATCTCAGTGTCACTCTGTTGCATTTTCATTTTCATTTACTTTGATATGTTTTCTTATTTGTCTTGTAACTTCTTTTTGTTACAGAGGCCATTTAAAAGTGTATCGTTTAATTCCCGGATATTTGTTTTGGTGTCTTTCTGATCGCTAAGAATAAAGTTCTAATAAATTAGAAACTTTGGAGAGAATGCATTTGAAATTATACATAACAACATGGCAGATTTTTCACAGTAAAGTGAAACATTGTCACGCTATTGTCATTATATAAACTTGGAAAAGGGTATCTTTGGCTATTTTGTTATGCTTGGTTATATTTTTAATAGGATTTGAAAACAAATTTCAGGACCCTTCTGAGCTATGTGTCTTATCTTTGTTCTTTTTAGTGCATTACCATTGGGCAGAACTGGATACTGAAAAATTCCTGAAAGATGCTAAGTACCTACACTGCTTTAAGAATTTGGAACTGAGTCATTAAAAGGAAGACAGAAATAAGAAATTGAGAACCGGAAGAGCCCTGCAAAACAACAACGACAACAATAACAAAACCACCAAAGGAACGTTACCATTTTCTGTTGTTGCTAATAGAGGAAGAGTGCTGCTAGTACAGGGGAGTGTGCCCCATGCACATGGCAGCAGGGCATACACCTGTACCTCCCCCACAGGAAGGTATTGTTGGTTCCTATGATATCTTGGCTTGCATTTGGAACAGGCTGGCACAACATCATTTGTCATCAAGTTCTCCTTTCACAGTGTGGTTTATTTCTGCGTGTCCATGATGGGTCTCAAATGCATTCATGCTGTCCATGTTTTTCCCAGCACTGGCCAATCCAGGGCCCATGTTAAGGTGTAAAGAGAACAATCATCAGTGATTATGTATTGTATGAGACCTTTGCATCTTGTAAATTTTCTCTTTTTTCTATAAAGAAAGAATAAAACTACAAACTTCCATGGCCACTTTATTAATAAACAAATCCTTCTGTGTTTCTGCTCAACAATTTTTTTCTATAGAAAAACATATCTGACCACTCTCTATATCTATACTTTTTCCCCCCAATAACCCTCTTGTAAGAGGCCTTCTCAGAGTGACCTACACAGGTTTCTGATTCTACAGTGAGAACCTGAATGTGATAATTTATAGTTGATGAAATTTTATTTGGACATGAGATAGCAGGAAATGGGAGTGTATGTAGGAAGGGAATCTAGTTTCAGAATGGCCAGATTACTGAGACCAAGTGTGACTGCCATGTATGGTTTATCTACCATAGGGAGGTGGGAGGAATGCTTCAGCATGTTAGACATGCAGATGCCCTTTTTCAGGAGTTGCATGGTTGTTCATATTTCCAAGCCAACATCCCCACAGTTATGTGAAGAAAGAACCACATTCTGCCAGAGTTTCTCAGTTCATATTAATCTACTAGTAGCATAGCTATAGTGATCATTTTGAGATATTATATGGTATCAATAGTAATATATACATTTATATAATGTATCTATAATATATTAATGATTATATAAACAGAGTTATCCTCTCTTGAAATAGTTCTGAACTGATACAGATGGTCCATTATAATTCATGATAATTTAAACCTCTAGATTTGAAATCATTGCATACAAACTCCTGGTCAGCTATCCCAGCTCTATGGGCAGTGAAGTGCAAGAAGCTCTTGTGTTTGATTTATCTAGGTAGGTTTTTACAGAGTGGATTCAAATTTAAAGTTACTTGACTATACAGTTTTGTAAGCTCAGCTGTATGGTTGTGGACTGGCTGAACAGATTTGTCATATGTTTCCCTACCACAACATTTTATCATCACCAAGTAATGCTTATTGAACAGCTGCAGCCTATTCTTGTGGTAATGGGTAATGAGGATAGCATAGAGAGAAGAGCTAATGTGTTTGATCTTTAGATGGTGGTAATATGATAAAGTCTCACATAGCTCAGAGTCTAGTTCCTGGATCTCATTTTAAAGGGACTTAGACAAATTGGAGTGTGAGCAGTGCCATGGAGTCAACTTGCTGAAGGGTCTGAAAACCATAAAAGAAGAAGAGCTGAAGAGAAAAAAACAAAACTCTGAATATTTGAAAGATATGGACAAGATACTGGGTAAGGAACAAAACTAGGAGCAATGGGTAGAAGTTGTATTAACATAGATGCTAGCGTGACTCAAGGTAAAGCCGATTTAAAAGTGGATGGCGATGGAAGGAACTGGGCAAAACAGTGTAATGATAGAAGCTTCGCTCATCCCCTCTTGCGACCGCATCAAAGTTGAGATGGAAACACAGCAAATGGCAAGCAGAGTCACCTGGGAGTCTAGATGAGCAGAAGCCCTACAACTAGGGAGAGAAATAAGAAGTCACCCAGCAACAGTTGGAGGTAAGAAGGGATGAAGATGTGAGGCTGCCCAGTCACCAGCAGGTGAATGAGAAAGAAGCTACTGCAGCTGTAGCTGGCAGCTGTAGATGCTTCTTACAGGGACCATGTCTGTGAGCAGACTTCCACAGTGACGGACCTGTTTGCTCTGAGCACCAGCACCAGGTCGGCTACTCCGGGGTCACCAGAGACTTTCAAGGGGACACTGAGTTGTCAGAGTGAGGGCCAGAAGTGAAGCTTTCTATTGGGCAGAAGTGCTGGTGGTACCCATTGTTCCTTTGTTGAGCCCACCCCCATCCCAGTGTGCAGACGCAGCACTGCCATACCTGAGAAGGCATCAAACTGGGTAACTGGTCACTCCTTCCGGATTACCTGAAACTCCACCTCCCCCAACTCGTGGCCCCGCCCAAGCCACATTCAGTTGTGTTCCTGGCAAGTCCTGTGCCACTTGCTGAGCAGAGCCAATACCCACTCTGGTGGCAGCTGGCCTTGGTTTCTGCTGTGGATTCTTGAGGCAACTATAAGCACAGCATCTGTGGATTGCTTGCTGAATCTTAACAGTGGCCCCACGAGGGGCACAGGCTGGGGCTCAACTTGGCCTGCAGCAAAACCCTTCTCAGGACTGTGCCACTGGACACCTACTACACAAAGCCATGCTAATAATACTGGGAGACTTAGGAGCTTTGATTACTACATAGAAACAGACATAGAAAGGCAGCCAAAATTGGAAGACAAAGAAGCAGAAACCATATGAGAGAACAGAACAGAGATCCAGGAAAAATGGAGTCAAGCAATCTCACAGATGCAGAGTTCAAAACACTGGTTATAAAGATGCTCAGTGAAATTAAGGGAAGTGTAGGTGAACTCACTGATAACTTTAACAGAAAAAAAAAAATGGAAATTATAAAAGGGAACCAGTGAAAAATGAAGAATACATGATTTGTGATGAAGAGTATTAGAGAGAATCAACCAAGTGGATAAAGAAGAGGATCGAACCACCGACATAGAGGATGGGGAAGCCAAGGACATCCAATCAGAATGGCAGGAAAAAAGTAACCAAGAATATAATAATTTAAGGAGCCTATGGGACACAAGGGCAACAATGTTTGTGTCATAGAGGTACTCAAAGAGGGCAAACAAGAAGTTGAATATATATTTGAAGAAATAATAATGGAAAACTTCTCTAACTTTGTGAAGGAAATAGACATACAACACCAAGAAGCTCAAAGAGTCTCCCAAAAATGAACCTAAAGAGGCCCACACCATAACACATCATAATTAAAATGCCAAATGTTAAATACAAAGAATCTTAAAAGCAGCAAGAGAAAACTTAGTTACCTACAAGGGAGCTCCCATAAGACTGGCAGCCGATTTCTCAAAAGAAGCTTTGCAAGACAGAAGGGCTTGGCACAAAATATTCAAAGTGTTGAAAACCCAGAATCTATAACTAAGAATACTGTATCCAGCAAAACTATCATTTAGAGTTGCAGGACAGATAAAGAGCTTCCCAGACAAAAATAAGCTAAAGGAATTCATCAACACCAAGCCAGTATTACAGGAAATGTTAGAGGGACTTCTTTAAGAAGAAAAAACGTATCAAAATCACAAATAAAGAATGGTAATAACTCCATTCCTATCAACGAGTACCTCAAATGGAAAAATGTTAGGTACTCCAATTAAAGATAGGGCAGGTGAATGGATAAGAAAACAAGACCCCTACATATGCTGCTTACAAGAGACTCACTTCAGATTAAAAGACACACACAGACTAAAAGGAAGGGGATGGGAAAAATATTGCCTCGATGGACCTAGAGGGTATTGTGCTGAATGAAGTAAGTCAGATAAAAACAAATGCCACATGATTTCACATACATGTGGAGTCTAAAGAAGAAAATAACAAAAATGGAAATAAACTCAGATGCAGAGAATATTTTGAGAACTACTAGATGGGTGGGGGGTTAGGGGGGAAGACAAAAAAAGGGCAAAGTAATTAAGAAGTACAAATGGATAGATACAAAGTAGTTGTGGAGATATAAAGTACAGCATACGGAAAATAGTCAACAACGTTGTAAACAGTATCTAAGGGGGAAGAGGGGTACCTGATTCTGTGGGGTGACCACTTCATGAGTTATATAGATCTCTAATCAACATGCTGTACAACTGAAATGAATATATTATTGTATGCCAAGTATAATCGAAAAAACATTGAATCGTACAATGTAAATATGAGCAACTAATTGTCTATTATGCTTCAATAAAGCTGGGAAAAAAGAAACTCCCATTCTAAAACGGATTTAAGTAACGAAAAAGTTGATGGTGATATTGGGAGCTGTTGGTGTTTGAGTAGAAGTTCTGAGCCTACTTATATATAGGGACATTTTATTTAAAAAATTTCCCTTCTTCATAGTATGCAGAGAACATGGTAAATATTGGAAAATGTTTGCTACTTTTGTAGCATTAGACTAAAGGAAAGCTTTTCCATCGTCCCGAAGTTCACTTTCAACATCTAGGAATGGAGAAGAAGCAGTGTGTACACTGAAGACTGGCTCAAGAGGGTCAGATCTAGCCGCAGGACAATGGTATAAATTTAAAAAGTTCAAGAAGAAGGCCCATGACATCCACAGATGCATCAAAAAAGTAGTTAATTTCTGCCTTTCTCTCTCCCCTTTACTCTTCTGAAGGTTGTTTCCTTACTGTGGACTAATTGCTAAAATTGGATTTTGGGTGCAGTTCTACTTGCAGAATATAAAACTATCCATCTGTATATGCCTCCTAACATCTCCAACTCCTCCTTTCTGCTTGTTTATAAGTCTTGCTGTTTATTGTCCATTAAAACATCATTTGAATGAGGATGGGAGAGGAGAGTCGTACCATGTACAGCTTTTCGGAGGAGTCTTGGCAGAACTTGTACTTTAGACAGAACACCATCTGATAACACTGGGTACTAGGCTGCATTTAATCTTGCCTTTCGTGGTTTATAGGAAACCAAGCTCTTTGGGTGACACAAAACATAGACCAAATAAATATACTTCATAGCATCATCCACAGTTGGTGGTCCTTGGGAAGGCATTTTCTTTATCAAGCTGCATCCTGACTAGATGAGTGCCAACTGGCAGATAGAGAATGTGGTATTTCATTGATTTGATTGTAAGGAACACATAATTCCACAAACACCGTCTCCTCCGACATGGTGTCATTTCAGTAACTCTAAAGCCAGAGTGGTGATCTTTCCTGTCAAACTGACTTGTCAGATTCCCTGCCCTTTTTCACAAAGGGACTTTTAAAATTTGTAATTCACAATTCATTGCTGACTTGAATCTTTTGAAAATAGATAAAGAATCTCAGATGACATGGAATAATATCAAAGGTAGAGCCTCCCATCGATGGTATTAGAGAAGAGAAATCACGTTTGAGGAGAATCTGCCTCCTGCAGTTGCTACCAAGGTTTTTTTTTTCTCTCCTGGTGTACAGATTCTAGTGCACTAAATTTTTAGAGGTTCTGGAAAACAAAACCTTAAATTCTCATTATGAAAGTATTTGTGATGGTATTTTAGATTTGTTAAATTAACTTTTGATAATATATTCCATATTTATAGGGGCCTTTAAAATAATTTTTTTGTTTTTGAGTCTTCCCTAAGTGTTAGTGAGTTAGAGGCTCTCTCATCAAGCATTTTACCATGTGATGTGCCCTTGAGAACTGAGTACAGCTCTGCTGATGTGGTGTGACCAAAGCCCCTGGACAGTGGTCTAGTGGTCTAGTGGTCTCAATAGGCCAAGGGGTTACACAGACTTGGAGTTGAATCCTGGCTGTGCTGTTGACTTGCTGCATAAATGCGGCACAGTTTATTTGTTCATTCAGCTCTCTGAACTTCCATCCCTCATCTATACAATCTTGGAGCACAGTAGTAAAGGTTAAACAAGAGATATACGCAGGCGCTGGGTATAGCACCTTGCAATGGTGCACTCACATCTGGGACACCAGGCACGTTACTGTGCTAATGCAACTCAGTGTGCCAGAAGTGCTTTCTTTCAGTACCTGCATCGCATTTTTGGCTCTCACCACACCTGCAGGTAACTAAAATCCCAGGCTTATTCCATATAACTGTCTGGCCAGTCAAGAACCCAAATGAAGAACTTAATTTTATTCTTGTGGGCTCAGCCTGTGATTCTGGACTATTGAAATATTTCAAATGTCATGCTGATTATTCCTCCCAGTTTTGTGTCATCTTCAGACACATTTTCTATATCTTTATCCAAGTCTTGGCTAACAGATGCACAGGATAGAGTTGGCACTCTATTGGATTTCTTCTTTCAGGCAATAGATGCATTATTTATATTCTCATTCAACCCACATTTCCCTCCCACATCACCTGTTCTTGCTAAAATCATGCTATACTATTTTCACAGTATTTAGGTGATTAATCCAATGATTCAGGAAAAAAAAAAATATTAGTACAGCACAATGCATTACTTGTGAACTCATGCTGGCTTCCAGTGATCACTGTGTTCTTGTCCACAGGCTCACAAACCATCTGTCTAATCATCTAGAATATTCTTAGAAATCCGCATCTTCCTGGCCAGTCTAATGTGTGTAGTATCCATCTTTTTGAAACTGGGATTTTTGACGTTTGGTTGTCTGCCTCCTCTCTTTTCAGAATATTTTTCTAAGTTATCAGTGGTAAGTTTGTTCCATAATTACATCTTTAAGTTATTTCAGAACTTTTAAAATTTCATTCAAAGGACCTATTAAGTCTGGCTTCACTATAACGGGCTTCACATCTTCTTTTATGACATTTTTTGAGTTTGGAACATTTGGCTTACAGATAAAAAACTAACCATTTGAGCATTTAACCATGACCAAAGCGATTCTAAATCTTTTATGAATACCAACTTTTGTAATTACCACATCTCTTTTTGATTCCCATTTTAGAGTTGAGGAAAGTGAGGCTTAGAGAGGTGAGGTAACTGTCAAGAGCTGTGAAGGGTATTAGATCTTATCCTATTTACAGGGTAACCAGTTAGCTTGCCATAATCTCCTCGGTGCCATCAGAAAATGGGAGACCCAGGTCAGAGACAGGACTGAGCTTTATTACAGCAGTGGAAGCTGGTATCAGCATTTGCGCTAGCTCCCTGAACCCCAATTTCCACAATTAAAGATCCTTGGAAATATAATTCCAGAGCAAAGGCAGTCAGTTCCTCTGCTCAGAAGATGTGCAGAATCATCAGAAGCCACAGGGAATTGTCACCCAACAGGAACTCTTCCTGAACCACTCCATTTGGAGGTGATGGAGTTACGATTCAAAGCCAAGCCATCAAACTCCAGAGCCTGCATTCTCAGCCTCTCTCTATTCCTACTGGATTGCCCCACTATGACTACATGAAGGAAGGCAGAACTGAGTTGGACGCCATCTTCACACAGTGCGTGTCTTACAGTCCTGCCCTGAACATCGTTCTTGTTCAAATCCCCTTTTTCTTGTCACTCATTCCATCTCGTTAGCCTGTCCAGATCCCGTCTCCACACTTCTCTGTCCAGGGAGGCAACCTGGGTGCACTTGCTCCCTGCTTCTTGTTAGGTTCAGACAAACAGAGGCATCTGCAGGCAACCCAAGTACTGAGAGGAAGCATGGTGTAGGTCCCCCTGGCTCCTCCCTCTATGAAGGCAAAGGTGCAGCACCTGTCAGGCAGCCTCTCTTACAGCTATTTGTAAATTTTGCAGCAACCTTCCTTCCCTCTGCCTTAACTCCGTCCCTTCAGTAACTCTCCCTAGTTGCCTCATTAGAGTTGGTCACCTGTTTGCCAGTCTCGGTGGTCCTTCACAGCCTGCTGCCATGCCTGGCTGCCTGTCTCAGGGTTTCCTTCCTACTGAAGTGTACAGGCCCCTTTACTGCTCTTGCTGAGATTGAAGCCATGAGGGCTGTTACCAGCTTGTAGTTAATTTCTTTGGAAATTATGGGGATTTTTCTCTATAGTCCTTTTTGTGTCACATATGTTAACAGTTTTATCCAAGCACTCTGCCCCTCATTTCACTTTAAAGTCCTCAGTTGAGGGTCTGTATTTCAAGCACTTGCTGTCCTGGTGTTGCAGGCCAGAGATGGTCAGGCCTTCTTCCTCTTCTGAAGCTTATCTTAAATTGAAGGAACTCTCCTATTTTCTACCCTGAATGTCAGAACTTTCAGAATTGTTCTAATACAATAGCCACCTAGCTACATGTAACTAAATTAATTAAAATTAAATAAATTACTGCATTTTCTTTGTCCATCAATAGATAGGTTGTTTCCATATCTTCACTCTTGTGAATAATGCTTCAATGAAGATGGGGATGCTGGCATTTATTTTAAGATATTGATTTTGTTTCCTTTGGATATATACCCAGAATAGAGTTACTGAGTCATATGGTAGTTCTATTTTTAATTTTTGAGCAACATCCATACTGTTTTCCATAGTGACTATATCACTTTACAATCCCACCAGCAGTGCACATGGGTTCTAGTTTCTTTATATCCTCACCAGCACTTGATATTTATTATCTTTTTGATAATAGCCATTCTAGTAGGTATAAGGTGGTATCTCATTGTGGTTTTGATTAGCATTCTCTGATGATTGGTGATATCGAGCACCTTTTGTATACCTATTGACCATTTACATATTTTCTTTGGAAAACGTCTATTCAGGTCCTTTGCCTATTTTTTAATTGGGTTATTATAATTATTTTCTGCTATTGTTTTTTAATCAATTCTTTATATATTTCGGATATTAACCACTTATCACATATATGATTTGTAAATATTTTCTTCTATTCCATAGATTGCCTTTTCATTTTGTTGATTCTTTTGCTGTGCAGAAGTTTTTTGGGGTTGATTTAGGACCACTTAGTTTATTTTTTTATTTTATTTTTTTGTGTTTTTTTGCTTTCGTTGCATGTGCTTTTGGTGTCATGTCCAAGAAATCTTGCCAAGGCCAATGTCAAGAAATTTTTCCCCTATGTTTTCTTCTAGGAGTTATGATTTGAGTCTTATATTTAAGTTTTTAATCCATTTTGAGTTTTTTTTTATGAATAGTATAGTATTAAAAATAACGGTAGCAATAATAATTTGTTAATGGATACACAACACAGAAAGATGTAATTTTTCCAGGTAATTCTGTGAACAGCTAAGGCTGAGAACCTCTAGTGTAATAGCTCTTACAATGTACTTTCACTTTACAAAGCTTCTTAATCACGCCTTTCTTCCTTTAAACCTTAACGATAACACATATGGGATAGTATCTTACATGTAAAAATGCTTTTACAGACATTACCTTTTTGCTGGAACAATTCCATACTATAGCCAGGGAAGAATCTCACCATTATATAGATGACACCACCAAGAAAGAAACTGACTTGCTTGAAGTCAAAGAAATAGTGACTGAGCCATGACTTGAACCTAAGGCTCCTGACTCTTGGACCTCATTTGTTTCTTTGTTTCTTTGTTCACTTGTTCATTCATTAGTTCATTAGTTCACTCATTCATTCAGCAGTCTATATCAGCCACCATGCTAGTTGCCAGGCATACAAAGATAATATAACTGAGCCCTGCCCCCAGGATGCATAGTCTGCTGAGAAGACGGACGGACATGTAAGCAGGTAACCAGAGCAGAGTGGCAAGTACTTCAGTACAGGTAGTAACCAGGTGCTCAGAAGATGATTGAGTAGGTCTTCCAGAGCATTCAAAGGAAGTGATTTTTGAAGGAAATGCCAGGGCAGTTTAATTGGTGGTCTGGGACATATAGGGGATATTTAGACACAGTGAACAGTTTATACAAAAATATACCTAGAGAACAAACCTGGAGAAGCAACATTCTGGGAATTTCAAGGGAGATTTAATATCTGGACATAATGCCCCATTCAAGACCTTACAAATCTTTCCCACTTGAGTCTTCTTCTTGTCCATTTGCGGGTTATTCAGTGAAATTGGGGCAGTATCCTTAGAGAAATACCAGAACTCCAGATTCTGGACCATTTGGGGTGGTATTCAGAGGAAATGAGCTTTGGTCTCAGGGTTTTGTCTCTCTCATCTGGGCCAAGCACAGGGTCAGGCTTTGCTTTTTGTGTGTGGTATAATGAATGGGGTGCCCTTCTGAGGAAGCTCAGTGCAGGACATGGAACAATTAGTTGTGGCCCAGAGCGTGGCCTGCTAGGTCTCTGTAGGCATGCTACTCGCTTCAGTTTTTGAGTTTCTTTCTGGCACACATTGACGCAAGTGAGTGTTGCTGCTCAACTGGAAAACAGAAATGCCACATAGATAACTGACAGCAAACAATGTTCTCTCCACATTTCTCACTACTTCTTGAAGATGGGATGCTTCTAAATGAGAACAGAGAAAGAGGAGGCCCTCCCTGCCCAGGGGGAAATCCTAGAAAAAGCCACATCAAGCTGCACTTTGATTGAGAGCAAGTCCCTGGGCATAATTATGATATAAATCCATCAACCATTTGACTGGGAATAAAGTGGGCTCATTTCCCCTTACACAGGATATTCCAGATGTCCTCCATCCCCAAGACAAGGATAACTAACCCATTTTAGTATATTCACCTCTCTGGAAAGCAGTTATAAAATTAAACTATATTTTGGCATTTTTGGACCGGCGATATGAAGATCCTAGAAATACGGAGAAAAATCCCGGAATTCCAGGAATCTCAGATTACAACCTGTTCTACTACAGTGTTGAAAAGATTACTTTTGAAGTTCTTTATTTGGAAATAATTTCGAACTTACAGAAAAGTTGCAAAAATAATGCAAAAAAAAATTCTTATATCCTTTATCCAGATCTGTCTATTGCTAACATTTTGCCCCAAATGCTTTATTATTGGTCCCTTACCCTGTTATATATGTGCACATGTTTTCTGAATCATTCATGGATAAATTGCATTCATATTTGAGGATAAGTTACATACCTCACAGCCCTTCAACCCTGAGTAATTCAGTGTGAGTCTCCTAAGAATAGGAGACCTTTTTACAAAACCATGGCACAGTTGTTAACTTCAGTTACACTAATGCTCTTTTCTCTAATTTATTGTCCTTATGCTATTATATCTGTTAGAATAAGATAATGTCCTTTGTTGCTACATTTTTATCCTTCAGTAAAGGACTCAGTCCAGGGTGAGGCTGCCTTTTTGTAGCTTCTTTTCTCTCCAGACTAGCCCAGGAGCTGCCCACTTTCCCACCATGGCCGTAGTTTCTTCATCTGTAAGACTGATGTCAAAGTAGCTGACATCTGAGTTCCATGATTATCTGAAGTCCTGGGTTCCCCATCACAGTGCTTATATCCTATGTGCTCTTAAGATGTTTAATTGAAGTCCTCCTTTCCAGAGGATTTGGAGTAACTTTCTATTTGAGAAAGCTTAGGTCTCACCTCCCTCTCTAAAACAGAATGGCTGGCTTTCAAAAGAAATCTAAAGGCCCTGTCCTGGTCTCTAAAATATCTCAAAGGTAACTGTTTAAAATAATAATAGTAACGATGTATTTGGCCATTGTAGCCTATGGATGAGTGGAATGATAGCAATGTCACAAGGCATGGGAATGAAGAATTCAGACTATTCTGTTATGTTACCTGCACTACATGTGAAGTGGTGTGGTATTATTAAAAGTGGACTTAGATTAGTTTAAAATGTAAATTTTAAACTCTAGGAAAATTGCCATATATTTTATATAAGAAATCCTCTTTAAATATGAATACTCTGAAGGGTTAAAAGTAAAGGAATAGAGAAAGATGTACCATGCTAACACTAATCAAAAGAAAGTTGAAGTAATTATATTAATTTCAAACAGAGCAGACATCAGAACAAGGAAAATTATATGGATAAAGAGGGCCATTATATAATGATAAATGGGTCAGTTTTCCAAGAAGACATAACAATGGATGAACCTAACAACAGATCATCAAAATATGTGAGGCAAAATTGATAGAACTAAAAAGAGTAATAGACAAACCCACTATTATAGTTATTGATAGATCAAGCAGGCAGAAAATCAATAAGGATAGAGTTGACCGGAACAGCACTATTAATCAACTTGATCTAATTGACATTTATTGAATACTCCATCCACAAACAGCAGAATAAACATTTTTCTCAAGCTCCCATGGAGGATTCACCAAAATAGACCACATTCTGGATCATGATATACACCTTAACAAATTTAAAAGACTAGTAATCAAACAAAGTCAATTCTCAGACCACAGCAGAATTAAGCTAGGAATCAATAACAAGAATATTTGGAAAACTCCCAAATAATTGGTGATTAAACAGCACACGTCTAAATAATTCATGGGTCAAAGAAGTCTTGACAGAAATTTTAAAATGTTTTAACTAAATGAAAATAAACATATAGTTTATTAAAATGTGTGGGGGTAAAAGCAGTGCTTAGAGGGAAATTTATAGCTTAAATGCATATATTAGAAGAAAGAGCTAAAATTAATGACCTAAGCTTCTCTCTGAAGCACCTAAAGAATAGTAACTTAAACCTAAGACAAGTATAGGAAAATAAATTAAAAATCTATTCAGTTCCCCCTTAAAAGGACATAAGAAAGAGGTTGCTGCTCTTCTTGGACAAATAATTTTGATAATAATAGCAACATCAACAACGATTTGGTGATGATGCTGATGATGATGATGGTGATGATGATGATAATGGGTAATCCTCCATAGTGCTTTCTATGTGCCAGATGCTGTTTTAAGCGATTCTCATGTACTCATATATTTAATACTTAAAATAGCCCTATGAGAAAAGTACTATTATAACCCCTATTTCACAGATGAGACACTGAGACACAGAACCATTAAATACTTTGCACACAGATACTAAGGGGGAGGAACCAGGATTTGAATGAGACCGTCTGGCTCCAGAAGAGGCAGAACCACTCAGTACCTGTTCTGCCTCTGTCTTCTCCAGAAGAACAATGACTGGTCTTATAAAACAATTTATGTAGACTAGGAATATGTAAAAGATAGAAGGAGAGACCTAAGATGCCATCAAGGGTATGCAAGAAATACAGATCCTCTTATGACCTTATGAGCTGTTATTAAAGTTTGATAAATCATAGAGGATTGGAATGCTGCCAGGAGGTTTGTGGCAGATAAGTTTTGCACCAGAATTTTCCAGGGGAATGCCGCAGGTCTGCACTCCAGACAGCACACTTATTAATGTCTTGGATGAAGTCAAGCTCATCAAGTGGGATGATTTGCAAAGTAGAAAGGTGAGAGAGCCTCAAGTGATGCTAGAATTTAGAGCTTATTTTCAATACAATACAATTAAACATAATTATTTGGGTAAAACAAAACTTGCAAAACATAGGCGAGACAGGACCTAGATGAAGAGGAGTTTCTTCAAAAATGAACTTGGGTTTTAGTAACCCACAAACTGCAAATGAGTTGCAAAGGTAATATAGCTGCCAAAACATCTAATCTACTTCCAGCCTCCCTGAAAGGGATCTGGTGTTTGTGCTAGAGGCTGTCAAGCTGGACACCACATCAAAATAATTTTAAAAATTTAGATGCTTGAACCCTGCCACCAGAGATGCTGACTCAGTAGGTCTGGGCTGAAATGGGAAACTGAGAATGTTCTAAAGTTTTTTAGGTGTTTAGAATGGCAGTGGGATTGAGAACTACAAGCCATCCCAGAAATGAGGTCAGGGTGGTTCTGAGCATCAAAGTAGAGAGAGTAGGAGGAGCCAGGCCTTCCAGGGTCAGCCTGGTTCACAGCAGAGACCTGAGGCCAAGTGAGCATTAATAGTCTCTGTCTAAATATGCCTTTCAACGCTGTTATTCCACTATCCCCTTGGACCTTCAAAGAGCTCTAAACCTTGGTCAACTCCACATGCTAGAGGGATTGTCCTCAGTTCTGGACTTTCCCAGTTTTCATTAGAGATATCAAGAGACTATAGACTTTGGGGATAATAGTGGTGGTTAGAAAAGTTTCTCAAGAGAAGCTGACACACAGTAGGTCCTCCCTTCCAGAGATGTTGGGTCCCTTCCTGCCTTCCTTTTTCTTGCTCTCCAGGTGTCAGGCATGTTTGGTAGCCATGCAGCTTTTCAAGTGATGGGGTTGCCAGCCTCCACAATGGCCCCAAGGATCATCACCTTCTGGTATTCAGGCTCTTGCGTAGTTCCCTCTTTCACTGATTCAGGCCTAACCTGTGTGCTCAGTAGAATGATATGAGACTTCAGGAGTACATCAGAAAAGGCACTGCAGCTTCAATCTTGTTTTCTTTCTTTCTTTCTCTTTTTAAATTAAATTATTGGGGTAACATTGGTTAATACGATTATATAATTTTCAGGTGTACATTATCATTTGACATCTGTATATTCTATTGTGTGTTTACCACCCAAAGTCCAGTTTCCTTCAGCTACCATATATTTGATCCCCTTTACCCACTTCACCCTCCCCTTACTCCCCTATATTTGTCCCCCTTTACCCCATCTACCTCCCCCTTCCTCCCCACCCCCTACCCTCTTGTAACCACTAGTCTATATAGTCCATGTCCATGAGTCTCTATTTGTTTATCCTCTTCATTTGTTGCTTTTAAGTTTATAGCCCACGTATAAGCGATATGTGATTTTCAACTTTTTCAGTCTGGCTTATTTCGCTTAGCATGATTATCCAAAGTCCATCCATGTTGTCCCAAATGGCAGTATTTCACCTCTTCTTTTCTTTTGGTTTCCAGTAGGTGGCGTCTAAGCCTCTTAGATCGCTGCTTTATATCAAGTCTTAATAACGCTTTTTAAATTTTCTTGTAGATATTTAATCATGTTCGCAAGCCTCAGTTTCAGTCCCTGTCAGTGTCAGCAACAGTTTCGGTAGCGTTTTTTCAGATTTCCCTGGGGCTCCATGGTGATTGGTCTCAGAGGGTATGGGAGAGGAGCCCTCTGGGTTGGGGGTTGTGAGCTGCGGCTCAGCCTGTTTTGCAACCACGGCTGGTAAAAATCAACTATTGTTTTTCTGCCATCTGCTTCTCTACTTTATGCCCTGATGACTGGGCCCTGCCGCTGGCTGCGTGGAACTCACAAACTTTCCCAGGCAGGGAAGTTTCTGCACCTTCTCCCCTCCCCTTCCTCCGACAAGGAGCTCCAGTGCTGTGAGAGGCAGCTTCTTTATTTCTCCCAGTCCACCGCCCAACACCTGGAGTTCTGACCTGTGGTAGCTGTTATGCGCAGATCTCATGCTCAGATGTGCTGGGGTGCAGTTTGGTGTTTTTTGTTGAGTTTTAGATGTTCAGCTTATTGTTTCAAGGGGAGAGATCTGGGGACATCTCTCACTCCACCATGTTTCCTTTCCTCGTAGGATAGTCTCTTTTTTTTATGATTAGGCTAAAAGTTTGAATTATGTTCAATAAGGAATGAGGAACTATAGAAAAATCTTCAGCATGAGAATTACAAGATTGACTTGTACAACATGGTGAATGAATTATAGATTCTAGGAGGGGAACCCAGTCAGGCTACTGTGAGTCTGGCAGTGGGGTAATGAAGTTAAACAAGGCTGCTTTTCCATTTTCAAGGTGGTTTCTCCACTGTCCAGTCAGTTTAGGGGCAAGGCGACTCCATGGATACTGGGGCTGCTGGGCTCCTCTGACCATCTGGCTCCTGCTCCGCCACAGGAGCTGCTCTGGCAGCGGCAGGGCTCGCTAGGGAAGCTGAGGCGGCGAAGCTCAACCTTGTTTTCTTGAATTGCTTGCTCTAGGGGAAGCCAGGTGTCTTGTTACAAGGACAGCCAAGCAGCTCCATGGACAACCCCATGAGGAAAGGAAACAACTATTGTACCAACTTGCCAGTCATGTGATGAATCATCTTGGAAATGGAATTTCCAGCCCCAATTGAGCCTTCAGATGAATACAGCGCCAGTTAGAAATTTGCTGAACTGTATCATCATAACCACAGATCTCAGGTCTTCTTATTACGTAAGAAAAACCACTAATTCGTATAAGTCAGAAGTTGGCAAATTTCAACCTATGGGCAAGCTGCCTGTTTTTGTAAATAAAGTTTTATTGGAACATAGCCACATTCATTTGTTTATGTATTGTCTGTGGTTTCTTTCACTTTACAGTGGCAGAGTTCAATAGTCATGACAGAGATTGTGTGACCTACAGCCTAAAATATTGAATGTCTTATCTGGTCCTTTGAGAAAAAGCTTGCCAACTCATAATATAAGCCATTGCTCCTTATTTTTCCCTTCTTGCATCTGATTGCAATATTTAAGTGATAAATGTTCCAATCCACAGGGAATTTGTTCTTGAAGAACCAGGAGAATCTTGTTGGAAAGGCTATCTAGCTTTCTAAAGTCTGCACTGACCAAAGGTTTTATTCATCAACAGCAACAATTAGGAAACAGAATCTGTCTTAGCTGATTCAAGAGACTTTAACAAAGGAATTCCTTACGAAGGTGAGGGAGAGTCAAGAGAGCAAGGCATCCAGAGACCTGCAATTACCTCCTGTTACCCTGTAGGGGGAAAGTGAGGAAGTGTTGTGACCAGAGCCCTCAAAACCTACTGAAACATTAGGGTCAATTAGTGATTATGATTCAAGCCACCCTAAGAATTCAGATCCAGTTTGAACCAGCTGTGTCAGAGCAAAATTGGGTGCTGGAACAATTACCTAGAGGAGGCAGCCTCTGGAATCACTCTTGCTGTAAGTCTGCCATCTGAGTAATTGTGCAAAACAGCTTGTGGCCTTATTTGTCTGTACAATTACTGCCTCTTTACTTGATTTTGCACATATAAATTGATATTTTCCCTCTCATCACACATGCCCAAACCATGTTTTAGTTGTCATTTTTTAGCCAGATTTTTTTTAGCCATAGTATTAGCAATAATTAAAGGGGGAACTGAGTTCTTGTAGTATTTTCACCTCAAGAGAAACCTAGAATATTCAAACTCTCTCCAAAATATAAAGTAGTCTCCTCATTAAAGATTTTCCAATTTTATATTTGATTGGTCAGAGTAAAAGAGGCCTTGAAAAATGACCAGACAGAGTCTCCTCCTATTGCCTTCCCAAGTGTCTTTGGGTCAGAGCCAAATGCTCCAGGTGATCTCACCTGGTGATCTGCAAACACTGCCACACTGACTCTTATTTTGTGTATATTAATGGTCTTACCTGCTGGTACATGCCAGAGCAGAACTGCTATCTTTCTTCTTTAGATGCTGAGACACAGGCTGAGCCTCCAGCACAGTTTAAATGTTTTAAAAGAGGGACCAAAGCTTCCTTTTCCGAGGACTCTGCCTGTGATGTAAGAGCAGCTTCAGAATGACCACCATGCTGTATACCTGCTTGTTTGTGCTGTAACTTGCCATTCTATTTACTATTGCTATTTTACAAATTACCCCCGAAACTTAGCTGCTTAAAACAGCTATTTTGTTATGCTTACCAGATTCAGTTGGTCAGGAATTTGGGCAGAGCACACTAGGAATGACTTGTCTCTGCAGCCCAATTTCTAAGATTTTACCTAGGAATATTTTAATGCTAGGGATGACTCAACAGTTGGATGGCCAGAATCAGCCAAAGACCCCTTTATTATCATGTTTAATGCCTGGGGAGGGAAGACTTGAAGACTGGGACAGCCGGCCAGAGCACTCACCCTAGCTTTTCCATGTGGCTGGGCTTCCTCACAACGTGGCAACTTCCACGTACTTGAACTTCTTACAGGGAAGCTCAGGCTCCAAGTGCTGGTATTCCAGTGAACCAAGAAAAAGCTGCATGGCTTTTTTGATCCAGCCTTGGAAATCACACAGCATCATTTCTGCTGTTGTCTTCTGCTCTAAACAGTCAAAAGCCCACTTAGATTCAAAGGGAAGGAAAGTAGTTCCCACTCTCAATGAAGGCACTGTTCAAGAATTTTAGAGCCATGGTTTAAAACCATGGTTTAAAACCAGTATACTTGTAAATGAGGAAGCGGTTCCATTTGTCTGGTAGAAAGTGACATAAACTTAAATGTAGTGTTTTCTCATCTGGAGGTTGGAGAATTCCCACCCAGATACATGCACATAGGCCAGTCTGAGTGAAATTTTTAACTGAACTGCAGAGTCCAGAGCTTTAAATTTCTAATAATCAATGTGTGCCAGTGATGGTAGAAGTGTGATGGAGTGTTATTAAAGAACTGTGGGTTGGTCATTTCTGCTGCCTAACATATGAGATCCATTGCATCCTTAAGAAGAGAAACTTAGAAAATCATATAACTGCATCCTGTTGGGGCAGGGCAGAAAGGAGAGCTGAGAAGCAAGAGCAAGGATGTAAATAAGGTGTGGTTATTTTCTGGTTCCTAAAGGAGATGTGGCTGCTATAAAGCTGAGCAAACCATGAGGCCAGGAGCTGGAAAAGACAATATTTGAAAGAGGCTGACGAGAACTTGGAATGTATTGAAAGAGAAAATCTTTCAAAAGAGATTAGTCAATAGCTAACAAGAGGTCATAGAAGGAAACTTTAGTTTATGGAAATGGGAGAGGAATGAATGTAACTAGTCGTGGCTAGAGATTAAATGAGGAAGAGATTTATCGACCCTTAGTAAGGTCTCATGAACAATGGGCTAGACACAGGAGTCCCCACACCCCAGGCTGCAGACTGTACTGTTCCTTGGCCTGTTAGGAACCAGGCCGCACAGCAGGAGGTGAGCAGCAGGGTGATCCAGCAAAGCTTCATCTGTATTTGCAGCCATTCCCCAGTTCTACCATCACTGCCTCAGCTCCACCTCAGATCATCAGGCATTAGATTCTCATAGGTGCACTGGTCCCTGGTGCCAAAAAGGTTGGGGACCACTTAAATGGAGCATTGCTCCTGGTTTTGGGGAAGCAAAATAGAAAGAAATTTCAAGGCTGACTGTGAGACCAACATGGACATTAGACATTTTTCAATTATGTAAGGAAGGATCTGGTTATAAATATATATCAACAAAGTCATGATTTTGCCATGCAGCATCTCCAAGAGATACAATTGGCCTCCCACACATCAACAGAAACCTTTTAATGGTATAGTCAGCTATATCTGCTAACATTCTGAGAATAAATTAGGACCAGTGATTTCTGGAAGTTGCATAGCAAATTGGCCCTTATGTATATTTAGGGTTTTTACATTCATTATCTCATTCACCCTTAAGAACTTATGAAGTAGGTAGAAAAGATACTATCATCGCCATTTCTGGGATGAGGAAACTGGAATTGGGGAGGTTAAATGGCTTCCCTAAGCCAGGCAGCAGAGATAGGACTGAAATCCAAGTCTCGTGCCTCCTGGTATGCCAGGGCCTCTGGTGTCTGTCCTGCTGCCTCCCATGCTGAGCCAGTTGTGCTGTGAGCCAGTTGACCCCTTATTCAGTGGCAGATGCCAGAAGGAGATGTTTGACAGCCTCTTGTAGCTTGAGTCCATTTCAACTTGAGTCTCTCTCTCTCTCTCTCTCTCTCTCTCTCTCTCTCTCTCTCTCTCTTCTCTCTCTCTCTCTCTCTCTCTCTCTCTCACACACACACACACACACACACACACACACACACACACACACACTATACCAGGCCCATGCATGATGATGCTGTTACAGTTGCCAGAGCATTTCAGTGACTGCAGGGTCCTGCTCTATTTCTTTCCTCATCAATCACTTGTCTATCACTGTGTAACCAACCACTCCAAACCTTCAAACCTTAGTGGCTTAAAACAATAACCATTTATTATTTCTCACATTTCTATGGGTTAGCAATCTGGCAGTTTTACTGCTGGTCTTGTTTGAGTTCATGTATGTGGCAGTGATCATGTGATGACAGGACTGCAGCTGAAGAACCCAAGATACCCTCACTCTCAAGTCTGAGTGTCGGCAGGACACCTTGTGTCTTCTCTAAGTAGTTTCTAATCCTCTGCTAGGCTAGCCCAGGCTTCCTCACCGTATGGTAGTCTCAAGGTTCCAAGAAAGTGAAGGTGGAAGCTGCAAGGCTTCTTAAGGTCATGAGACCTCACAACATCACATCAAACATTTTTGTTGTTGTTGTTCAGAATACGTCAGAAAGCCAGCCTCGGTTTAAGGGAAGTGGAGAAATAGACTTCAAGGATGGAATGTCCCACTGCAAAGGGGCATGGACTCATTGGGACCATTATTATAATGATCT
>NW_024345601.1:3735925-3893488 GCF_902729225.1 Pteropus medius | reverse complement strand
CACCCTTAAGAACTTATGAAGTAGGTAGAAAAGATACTATCATCGCCATTTCTGGGATGAGGAAACTGGAATTGGGGAGGTTAAATGGCTTCCCTAAGCCAGGCAGCAGAGATAGGACTGAAATCCAAGTCTCGTGCCTCCTGGTATGCCAGGGACTCTGGTGTCTGTCCTGCTGCCTCCCATGCTGAGCCAGTTGTGCTGTGAGCCAGTTGACCCCTTATTCAGTGGCAGATGCCAGAAGGAGATGTTTGACTGCCTCTTGTAGCTTGAGTCCATTTCAACTTGAGTCTCTCTCTCTCTCTTCTCTTCTTCTTCTTCTCTTCTCCACTTCACACAATGTTACACACAAGGTCACCACGCACACACACACACACACATTAATTATACCTAGCCCATATGGCATGAGGATGATGCTAAGCGCAAGAAAGTTGCCAGCTTCAGTGGATTGTAGTCCCGGCTCTCATTTCTCTTTTCCTATCACTTGTCTATCACTGTGTAACCAACCACTCCAAACCTTCAAACCTTAGTGGCTTAAAACAATAACCATTTATTATTTCTCACATTTCTATGGGTTAGCAATCTGGCAGTTTTACTGCTGGTCTTGTTTGAGTTCATGTATGTGGCAGTGATCATGTGATGACAGGACTGCAGCTGAAGAACCCAAGATACCCTCACTCTCAAGTCTGAGTGTCGGCAGGACACCTTGTGTCTTCTCTAAGTAGTTTCTAATCCTCTGCTAGGCTAGCCCAGGCTTCCTCACCGTATGGTAGTCTCAAGGTTCCAAGAAAGTGAAGGTGGAAGCTGCAAGGCTTCTTAAGGTCATGAGACCTCACAACATCACATCAAACATTTTTGTTGTTGTTGTTCAGAATACGTCAGAAAGCCAGCCTCGGTTTAAGGGAAGTGGAGAAATAGACTTCAAGGATGGAATGTCCCACTGCAAAGGGGCATGGACTCATTGGGACCATTATTATAATGATCTACCATAATCTGGTGAGCAAGGAGTAACCCAGATCTGCCCTGATAGGAAACAGCAGGCCTCTTTTTGCTGTAGCACTTGCATAGTAGCTAGTGTTCTTTGGTGGCAAACAACAGAAACAGACTGGTTAAACAGAACAGTCATGTATTAGAAGGGCAACAGAAAACTCACAGACTTGATGAAAGAGTTTTATGAGACCTCAAAAGTGACAGGAAGAGGGCAGCTCTGGGCATCTCTGAAGCAGGAATTGATGGACACTCTTTGTAGCAGCTAATCACTGGAATGATTTAGTTCCAGCTGATTTTTTTTTTTTAAATCTTTGTGTCATTTGGCTCGTAGTTCAATTTCCTTGGGGAGCTGATCTGGGACATGTCCCCACTGCTTGGGTGGGTAGTGAAGGCAGGGCAATTTGATGGATCAGACCATGTGGAGTGGGGATAGGGTAGTGTCCCAGAAGAAAAGTGAAGTACTGTATAAAAAGTGGGAGAGGTGCTAGATAGGCAAAAATGTCAGTTGTCTGCTGATTTCTAACCACTCCTTGTGGGAGCTTATTTGGATATTTGGGGGGCCTTACAGTGACTTATCTATGAACAAATCATTTTATCTCAATGCCTCTGCTTCCTCCACCCCACCCCCAAGAATTAAAACAATCATCAAAAAACTTTTTTTCCTTTTTTATGCAAAACATAATCTTAAATAAACTTTAGTCCTGCTGGACCTAACTTCTTAAATGCAAATGTTTCCCAAGTTTCTATCATTCAGTTTTGTACTCAGCATCTTATCTGAGGCATGTTAGCTCCTATCATGATATCGGTTCTCACCTTTCTGCAGGCGACTCCTTGATCTAAGTTTTTTTACTGACCGTTTCCAATTTCCTGTGGGAATTCTTCACTCAAATCCACTGGACTCAACCTGCTCTTTCTCTTAAAATATACTATGGCAGATACCACATATTGGCTTATTCAGCACAAATTTCAATTCCTTATGCATGTCTCCTTGTAGTGCACAGTCTGAAAATATAAATATGACATTTTAAAACTCCCATGCAACTGGGGAGCCATGCTTGATTGACTTTCACCAGGCAAGCCCACCCACATGAGACATGCAATGCAGAGAAGTGAGCGATGTGAGGTAAGAGGGCCCTGTGGAAGCTATGAGATGGCTGTGGATGCTGCATCTTGTGTCAGAGGCATTTGTTTTTTCTGGGGCAGCATGGGAGCTTCTACTGTCCTATCCCCTAAAGTCACAGGCTGTGGGTGGTAGTAGCAGTAGAGTTTCTGCTAGAACATACCTGTGTGGAGGTTGGACATATCTCTCAGCTTCATTGTTCTTGGCCATGTAGCAACCAAACTTGATTCCCAGAATTGGGAATTTTATAAGATGTCTAATGGAATAAACCTTTTCTGCTTAAACTTGTTAGAATAGATTCTATTGTCTGCAACTAAGAACCTTGCCTGGTATAGACTCACTAGCTCCCAGTGTTGTGGTATAAATCTTGAACTCTATGCTCTTTGTCTCCCACAAAAAACAAGCCCTGTATCATTTTGTACTTCAGTGGTAGTGTATGAGAGTTCCAGCTGCTTTGTTTTCTTACTGGCATCTGGTTTTGTTAGCATTTTGTTGATGTTGCTGAAACAATGTAATTTTAAAAAATGTCTCAATATCATAATGTGACTTTGGAGGGCAAGATATTAACACACACACATATAAATATTTAAAAACCTTTTATTGCAGTAAAAAATAATGTTTATTAGCACTGGCTAGGTCTTTTTTTTTTTTTTTTTTTTTGGCTAGGTCTTTTAAAAAGTTCTCAACGCCTCACTTTTCCTGAACTGTATTGTTACAGACCAAGAATTTAGGGAAGTTTTTAAGATATTGTTTGATTTAAACTAAAGAAACCTCTCCAAATCTATAGATGTAGCTTCCTTAATTGTTCTGTCTTTCCCTTGGGTTGGTGAATTGATTAGACAGAGCTGTCTCATCATTGGTCCAGGGCAAGTTTCTTTACATCCCTGAATTGTCCTATGGATAAGGGAGGAGACTATGAATAAAATGACTGAGGTATAGAAGTTCAATCCCAGGACCAGTCTGTCATTTAGTCATCATTTTCATATTGAATTAGGAGGAACATTCAAGTACAAGAGGCATATGGTTAGCAGCTAATTAATGGCCTTGATGAAATTCTTATCAGTTCAGGAGGATGAGCTAATTTGAAACTGTCACCATTTCCCTCTGTTAATAAGCTGTGCTATGTTCCTTCCACCCTTCACCCAAGCTTCCTCCCTGCCTCTCAAAGTGTGTTGTAGAGCTAGATGAGGATTTCCACCTGCACACCAGATGCAAAGCTTGCTTAGGCTGGAAACTGACCTCAGGACACTGACTTCAGTTTTTAATCTACAGGGAATTTTCTTGTTTCATTTTCCAAGGTAATGTTCTCAGCACATGATCTCTGACATCCAGCAAATCCTTGGTTATCATTGTCAGGGTCTTTTACAAAAATATTGTGCCCAATGTTGTGTATGGTGGGTGGGGAGGAAGGTGGCGGAGGGTGGTGAGTTCACTTGTTCCAAGGAAACAAGTAAGTTACTTCTGGATAACCCATCATTTCAACATTTCCTCTTGCCCTTTCTTCCCTCCTTTATGCTGACAATTGGACTCTATGGAATCTGATGGCTGGAGCAGAACAGGTATGTGCTGAACTGCTGAGGTAGAAGCGTCTCAAGCTCTCTGCCTCTTGAAAAGTAGATATAAGAATTACATTCTTTATCTTGTGCTCCACTTTTGAGGCTTCCAGAAACAGGAATTTCGCTGTCAGGCCTCAGGATAGGAAATCCCTTCTAATAATAAGAAACCACCAAAACAATACACAGCGGTCGCAATAAAGTGTGTTCTTATTGTAAAATATCAGACTCAGTTTGTTGTCTGGTTTTAACTAACATGCCTAACTATAAGTATGGCTGTAATTCACTCCCGAATTCCACGACTATTTTATTGTCTGTCTTCTCATTTGTGTATGTTATTCTGAAGTGACAGATTTGATTCCCCTTTGATTCCTCTCCTCACTCAAGGTCTGACCCTGTGTATCAGTTAGCTTTTTCTATTTAACAAGCCACCCCAAAACTTAGTAATAATAAATAATAACATTTATTATTTTCAATAGACTGTTTTTTAGAGCAGTTTTAAGTTCACAGTAAAATTGAGTTGGGAGGTATAGAGATTTCCCACATATCTCTGCCCTCCCCCTCCAAGCACAGCCTCCCCACTCTCAAATCCCTCACCAAAGTGGTACATTTGTTATAATTGATAAATATACACTGTGACATCATTACTATCCAGAATTCATAGTTTATATTAGTATGGCACATGCTATGGTTTTGGACAATTGTATAGTGATGTATCCACCATTATAGCATTTTACTGCCCTAAAAATTCTCTGTGCTCTGCCTATTCATTCCTCCCTGCTCCTAAACCCTGACAATCACTGATATATTTACTGTCCCTACGGTTTCACCTTTTCCAGAATGTCACAGAGTTGGAATCACACCGTATGTAGCTTTTCCAGATTGGCTTCTTTCACTTAGTAATATGAGTTTAAGTTTAATCCATATCTTTTCATGACTCGATAGGTCATTTTTTTTAGTGCTTAATAATATTCCATTGTATGGATGTACCACAGTTTATTTGTCCATTCACCTACTGAAGGACATCTTGGTTGCTTCCAAGTTTTGGCAATTATGAATAAAGCTTTAAACAACTGTGCAGGCTTTTATGTGGACAGTTTTTAACTCATTTGGGTAAATACCAAGGAACATGAGTGCTAGATCATATGATAAGGGTATGTTTAGTTTTGTAAGAAACTTCCAAACTGTCTTATAAAGTAACTTCACTGTTTTGCACTCCCACCAGCAATGAATGAGAGTTCCTGTGTTTTAGATTTTGGTCATTTTAATAGATGTGTAGTGGCAACATGTTTTTAATTTCTCAAGATTCTTTGAGTTGTCTAGGTAACTCTTATAGACAGGCAGCTGTCTAGCAGCTGAGCAACTCAGCTGGGGCTGGATGGTCTTGGATAATCTCACTTCTATTTCTGAGGCCTCAGCTGGGATGGCTAGGGCCTCACTCCATGTAGTCTCTTATCCTCCAGCAAGCTAGCCCAGGCTTCTTCACTTGGTGGTAGAAGGGTTCCAATAGCAAGAGAGGACATGTCCAATTGTGCAGCACTTTTCAAGCCTCTGCTTATCTTACATTTGGTACATCCCATTGCTTAAAGCAAGTCACATGACCATGCACAGGTTGAAGAGAGGGAGAAATGGGCTCCACCTCCTGATGGGAATAGCTGCAAATTATTCTACAGTATTTTCCCCATCTATAGCAATTGGTGACTGTGATGTCTAACTCAGTGAAGGAAAAATCTCTGACATTATAGTAACCACTCTAAATCCCCAACCCAGGTCACACACAGAAAAACAGTGTCTTTGGTTAGTGCATGGAAATATTATAGAAAGAAGAGTAGATAATCTCATTCTTCCTTTCTAATTACCCAGTTGGTATTGTTCCAAAGCGGCAGACATCAATTCCTTAGACCCCAACATTAGGAACTCACAGCCTCTGGTCTCACAGCCTCTGGTCTTAATGTTCTATAAAATAAAAATATTACATTTATACTTGTCTTGATTTCTTACCTGCTGAGAAAGATGTTAAGGTTTAAGGTAACTAATAATCATTCCTCTTCCCCTTCCATCTTTGAAATCAGTTGAGAAATAGATGCAAGCAGCAGGAATTGGAGAGTAAAATACACCTCTGTTGCTGGGAGCAGTGGACCAGAGAATGTGACTTGGGCTACAGTTAGATAGGGCTTCCTGCTTCTTCCCCTCAGGACAGATTTTAGATGCCCACAGGAGGGGTGCCTGGGTTTGTGGAGTGAATCCATTAGCCTGGCTAGACGAAAGGAGAATTATTGCCTCTCACCTTTCAGGTCATGGCAGTAAAGACAGAGGGATCAGGGCAGGGCCACCCAGGCTATGGTAGCTATGGCTCCTGCTCCCTCCTCACACCTTGTCAGTCAGCAAGGGGTGAGTGGATGGAAGATTAGGCGGAAGCTTTCTATTCTGACATTTTTTGTCATTGCGACTTTGCCATATGAATTTATTTTAAAAACTTTCTGTTGAAGCATAACATACTTATAGAGTAGAGCACATACCAGAGTGTGATACATTTTCGCAAATTAAAAACACTCATGTAACCAGCACCCGAATCAAGAATCAAAAAGTTGCCAGCTCCCTAGAAACTATATGGACAATTTTTTTTTTTTTTTTTGGTCTGACAACTTTTGCTCAAAATTATGGTCATGAAGTTCACCATGTTGTGTATAGATGTAGATTACTAATTCTCATTGCTATGTAATATCCTACTCTGTGAATACTCTATAATTTATTTATCCATGGTACCTGTGATGGGCATTTATTTATCCATTGTACCTGTGATGAAGTCAGATTTGGCTGATTAAAAACATTCTTATTTGTACTTTTTGTGAAAATATGCAGGTATTTCTGGTTAATATATTCTTAGAACTATACCCTGGGGCCCAATGATTTCACTTCCAGAGATATATCCAACAAAATGCTTAGTGATTTTTTGATACTGACAATTGCTTTCCCAAAGTGGAACCGTTTGGCATTCCTGCTGCAGTATTATGAGAGTTCCAGTTGCCCACCTCCTTGCCTCCTAATATTTTGGAAAAAGCAAACTCCTATTTCCTGTTCTATGGATGAGGGTGAAATACCAGGAGAGGGAGAAAATGAATCCCCCTATCATTGAAAAGGGAAGAATTTTTTAAAAGAATTTTAAAAAAGAATTTTGAAAACGCATCAATCCATCTTATTTTTTGATGCGTTTTAAAGTTTCAGACATTCCAGTTCACAGGTGGGGTCTTTTTAGTTGCATCACCATCCTACAATCACAAGAGTGATCTATGATCAAACTTCAGAAACTCAAGGTGCTCCCAACATCTTACCCAGCTCTGTGGAGGAAGGATTTTGCATACAAAACGTTCCCTCCACAGAAATTGTGTTAAAGCACTAATTAGTGACTGTAGAAATGAAGTGGGAGTGTTTAACCTTTCAGGCATGCCAACAATGTGCTTCTTAATTTGAAAATAGGGTACAAAGTGTTAGCAAGTGAAGAATACTAATCGTTCATTACTCAACTTGGCATATCTCCTTTGCAGCAGAGGCAAAAGACGGGATCCTCTCTGCTCCATTTATTATGGTTTTCATCTAACTTCTCTGAGAAAGGACCAGATCCTCTAATGAGAGGTAGCAGACACTGAAAATATCTGGAGATCAGGAGAAAACACGCTGACAGATTTTCCCCCGGGAAGCCTACTTTCCCTCCAAGCTCCTCAGAGCACTTTATGTGCCTTACCAAGCAGCAAGTCTTATTATCCCTTTTTGCAAATGGTAGAAAAGAGGTGCAGGGAGACTAAAAAAGCTCACTCGAGACTATAAGGGAAGCCAAATGTTCAGATCAAAATAGAAACCGAGAGCTCTGGGAAACTCAGCCTGAGAGGGTCCTTTAATCTCTGGACTCTTCCATGTCTTTTTAGACAATAAGCATTTCCTTGGAAGAAGGTTTTTTTCTTCTTCTCCCTAACAACAGGGCTACCAACATGCTCTCCAGGATGTTGTAAAAATGTGACATTTAACAGTGGAAATTGAAACTCTAATTGACTTCTCCTAAAGCAGAAAAACAAATATTCATTCTCTTGGCCAGATGTTTGTAATTGTCCCCTTGGGATTCCACCTTGAGGGAAGCTGAAGAGGCAAAATAGAACAGTTCACTTGGATTGATGTAGTTCACACTCAAGATTTGTTTTCACTGCGTGGTGGAAGACATGAGAGCCTCTCCGAACAGAGATTTCGGGAAGAAGTTTCTAGCTCACATCACTAGACCCTGGGACCAAAGCAGCCTCCACATGTCTTGCAGTCATAGAGAGCTGAAGATGAAACCTCCATTTCCTGATCTTGGCCTGTGATTATTTGGATTAGTTATGTTGTTTGCTTTGACTAATGGAATTTTAGTGGAGATGAAGTAAGCAAAGTATTGAAAGGTACTTGTGCAGGAGGTCTTGCCTTCTTGTGTTGTGGTCATCATCATGAGAAGAACATGCCCCAGGGACCCTGTTGATCAAATAGAATGAGAGACAAATAAGGCCTGGAGCCTAGCCCAGCCTAGATTGGCCAACCCCTAGCCTCTCTGCAAACATGTAAGCAAGAAATTAATTGCTTATTGTTGTGAGCCACTGAGTTTTGTGGTGGTTTGTTATGTAGCCCATTATGTTATACCTGCCTGATACAAGGCCATTGAAAGGATAGGTAGAGAGAGAATCTTGGCATATTGTGGACAAAACTTGCAAAAATGCTCAGTTTGTGGTAGTTGCATAGCAAGCACCTAGTAACTGTGAGAGGCCCTGAATTTAATGAGGTGATTGTATTTCATATATTTAAAAAAAGAATAGAGTGAACCACAGTATGTGTGCTGAACGTCTAGCCTGTTTGTTGATATCTTCCTCTTGTCGACGTCAGAAAGTTCAAACCTGTAAAAAATTTTTATAAAAGTTTATCTGAACCAAAACAGATGACAGGAAGCAAGACCTCAAATGCTCTGGAGAATAACAGTTTGCAGTTTCTTTTATGCATTTGGTATTAAGGAGGGAAATAAGGAAGATTACATGAGGATGGGAGGAAGCAAGGAGAGGATTGGATTACAAGATAGTTAATGAAATTATGTGCTCTCTTGAGGGTGATGATGCCTTTGAGGGGTCTAGAAAAAAGGATTACTTCTGACATTTCAAAGCTGTGGTAACCTAGATGCATGAGAACAATGAACAAGGCTTGCTTAAAAATCTTTCGCTAAAGAAGTTATAGGCCTAGGGCATGACTACCCATCTTGACCTGTCCAGTTAGGAACTTATGATCAGATCATTCTGTGAGGTTACTTTCTGTTCGATTTATTACAGCACGCCTTTTTGGGTCCACACTCTTTAATTGGCTATAACTTTTATGATGAATCTTTTCCTAATATCTTCTTTCCTATCTTTTCTCCAGTCAGTATGTTGACATTTATCTATGATTAAATCCTGGGCTGAACCATGAACACCCATATACACACCACCTAGATTCTGCAATGAACATTTATCTGTGTTTGTTTTGTTACATGTCTGTATGTACATCTTTCTATTCATCTGTCAATCCGTCTTATTTTTTGACGTATTTCAAAATAAGTTCCAGACACATTACACCTCACTGCTATGGTGAATTTTGACAAATGCATGTACTACCTATCACCCCTGAAAGTTTTTCATGCCCCTTTCCAGTTATTTCCACCCCATACTCAAGGGTAAGGATTATTTTGATTTTTTCCATTATAGGTTAGTTTTGCCAGTTTTAGAACTTTATATAAGTGAAATTATACACTATGTAGTCTTTTGTGTCTAGCTTCTATTTGGTATAACAATTTTGATATTTACCCCTGTTATTGTGTCTGTTAGTAAGAATCCACATTTTTAAATGAATAATTAGACAAGATCTTTTCAGACTCTCTTTACTTTAAAATTTTGGGTTTTTATGACGTGCATACAGTTACAGTAACCACTGTTAAATAATACACTTGAACAATCATCCTTCTGAAACAAGCATCTCTCCTGACCGTCTGTCAGAGGTGTGGTCCTTTGATTTTCACCCCTCCCCTTCCCCATGCACTACTTTGAGAGTTGATAAATCTTTCAAAACTGCTGAGGGAATTTAATCCAGATTTGTCCCATGGGCACAGTGCTTTTGATTTACTGAGTTCAGTAAAATTGTGGGGGTTGACTGAGCTCTTAGGATTAATTGCATTTGACATTCCCCCAAGGGGTAATCAGCAGTTTATCCTTTGCAGGCCTCACAACAGTGTGTCTAAACTGTGGGTTTTAGGAATGATCGAAAGACTTGGCAAGTTGTCTTTCTTACTTTGCTTTGATTGAGTGACCAGCGTCCAAAGCAGTGAATGGGAAGTAATGAAAGAAAATAAGAATAAAGTGACATTTTCCCCCATAATCGCTAAAGTCCAGTGCTCAGCCTATTTGACTACTTTATCCCTTATACTTAGCTTGAGGTTTTAAATAGCCTGTTTCTTAGAATCAAAGCCATATTCAGTGTAGCTCCTGGCTTTGTTCTGTGTCAATTTAGCTAACTTAGAACTCCATTTCCCAGAATTCCCTTCTCCACAGATTTCATAGTTAGCAGAGACCAGTGCCTCACTGGAGCCTTGGAAAGCAGAAGTGATGAAACATTTTAGTCTTTCTACCTTGGAAAAGTCTATGTGGGAACCCAGGTACTGCTGCAGATCAGTGGGATTGTCCCTGATCTGCTGAATCACCTTGTGGGTGTGGGGCAGCAGGTGGCTGCAACTCCTCCTCTGGCCTTTCTGACTCCTGGGTGGCAAGGGGGCCTGCAGCAATGTCAGCTTCTCTGACTTCTGGGCCAGGCTGCCTGCCTGGCTGCTCCCAGGCCAAGCAGTAGAGCTGTGTAATCAGTTCCCCTCACAAATGTTTAAGATACATCCCTATAACAAATCTCATACTTGATGTTATTCTTAATGCTGCTGTCTCTCTGAGTGAATCCTAAATGGACACATTCAATGATGAACACCCCACCACAGAAGATGTGCAGTATTCACTATCAGCTCCTTTCTCGTTTCCTCCCTAACACACTGATTTGGTTCCAGAAGATTCAGGGAAAGCTGGCTGAACCCAACCTTAAAGGTGGCTTGATGAATTAAGCCAATCTTGGTAAGGGTAATGGACCCAGTTCTGGCTAATGAGATGGGGGAGAAGTCACTGAAGGATTTCTGGGGAATAGGCCCTTCATATAAAGAGATAAGAATGGTAAAACATGACTGTTTTTGTTGTTCTATTGGATGATGCTCCAAAATACTGCCGTCACAAGGGACATTGATCTTAGAAGAACATGCCATAGGAAAATAGAAGGGAGGATCTTGGCCCCTTGAAGACTCATTGAGCTGCTCAAGGAACCAAACTTGGAATAGCCAGCTTGTCCCTGTTTGCCTGGGACTTTCCCAGTTTCAGCACCAAAGGTATTGTGTGTGGGGAAACATCTCAGTCCTGAGCATGCTGGATGGTCAGTCACTCTAGCTGTGCCTCAGGACTGTATGGAAGATACTTCTTGTTACTGTTGAAGCCATTTGAGTTGTGTCTGTTTTTGGTGCTCATAACTGAAAGTATTCTCAATGGTATGGGACAAAAAGAATGTGCCTTTTGTTTCTGATAGCAGTTATAAAAGAGAAATTCTAAAAAATGTTTTGAGTGATGTTAACATCAGTTAAATTAATTTATGGGCAGGCATAACTTATACATTTTACCTAATTTTAAAAAGTTATCACTTGGGCATGCATATAAGGAAAGATAAATATAACTGTTCTATTTCAGGTAATTGTATATCTTTGGGCTTTTCTTTAGCTTTGTCTTAAAATAGGAGCACCCTTACATGGGCCAGTGATGCCTTTTGGGCTGGGAAAGAAAAGTGATCTCTGTTCCACATGTCTCAAGTAAGTTGCTGAAACTTTCAAATATTTTTGTTCATGAGTCTGGTGTATTTCAGTGATTTTTCGAGAAATAAAGATTTCTTGGACTTGAAATGGTCTTTCTGTGGGTGTAGTAGATTAACTGCATTATTGATCTTAGTCCCTTTTTATACCTACACCAATCTTAGCTTGGACTGCTATAACAAACATACCATGGACTGGATGGCTTATAAACAACAGAAATTTATTCCTCACACTTCTGGAGGCTGGAAGCGTATGATCAGGGTGGCGGCATGGTCGGATTTTGATGAAAGTCCTATTCTAGGTTTCAGTGTGTGTTCTTATTGTATACTCACATGGTGGAGAACAGAGGGAGTAAACCACCTCTCTTGTGACTCTTTTAAAGGCACTAATCCCATTCATGAAGGCTTTACCCTTATGACTTCATCTAATCCTAATTATCTCCCAAAGACCCCACTTTCTAATGCCATCACCTGGGGGTTGGAGGGAGGTTGGCATTGAGTTTCATCATATGAGTTTTGGAGGGACACAAATATTCAGTTCCTAACAACACTTTTTGCCATGTAGCCTGGTAGTGCCCTCCTACTATGATTCTAGGTTTGCCTATGTGATGTTCTTTGGCCAATAGGTGCAAGCAGAGGCTAGAAAAGCATTCACAGTTGAGGTTGTTTGCTCATGCCCTGCCTAGATACCATGACAATGTATCTAGGTTAGCCTGTGGGAGAATGAGTGTAACATGGCTCAAGCACTCCAGCTGATAATCAGACAACTGCCAGATATGCGAGTGAACCCAGAGAAGACCAGTGTCTTGGCTTTCAGGCAGTCATACCTTATACAGGTTAACTCAGAAGTTACCCAGTAATCACCTACTTTGATATGCTTATGACCTAATTCAAAGATAAATGTAACAGTTCAATTTTAAGTACATATGTGTCTTTAGGTTTTTAGCTATGTCTAAAAATGGACCACATCCCACCAATGGGAGCTGGTCTCTGTTCCACATGTGTAATAGTGTCAAGTGAGTTATTGAAGGTTTTAGGAATGGATTTTTATGTGAGTTTGGTTTAATTCAGTGATTAAAGATGGGAGCAGCATCCATTAGATGCCCATGAAACTTCCTTATGGTGGTTAGGAGGATATTGGAGTTGTTTCCCAGGATGCTGATAGGAAATCATATGTCACTACTTCAATTTTTTTAAATTAATTATAACTAAATAAAATTGATTCATTTCCTCAGTTGTACTAGCCACGTCAAGTGCTCCACAGCCACAAACAGCTAGTGGTTACTGCTTTGGACAACACAGATACAGAACATTGTCATTATCTCAGAAAATTCTTCTGGGCAGTGGGCTCAAAGCTTGTGTTCAAATTTCTTATTTATGGAATTTTTTCTTTCTAAACTTCTAGTTTCTGCTGACCACTTGGTTCTGACAGGCCCTCACTCTGTACCCTCTGGGAAAAATGAATTATTATTGTCTAGGTTTTTTTAATAAAACTCAAGCTAGCCTATTCTGACACCTACAATGTTAAATATTCTCTCATTTACAGGTCACAAAAGTTAACTATTAAATCTGAGTCTTTATTTATTTACCTATATTGATAGGGAGTATTCATTCTCTCAGAGCAGAGTAAGGCTTGAGAGGGAGTGAGGGCAACTGAGAGAACCTCCAATTTGAATTGTAAAAACCTCAGCAAAAAATGAGGGGGGGAAAAAGAAGAAATTGAAGTACAAACAGAAAACATTAGGCAAAAATCATGATCCATGACCAGGCTCCCTTGAATTTATGCTCCCACCCCCACCCTAGTATTTGCTAGAGGACAGGGCCTGTCTCCACTCTCTGGTTTCCTCAAGGAGGAAATTTTCTTCCAAAGCAATTTCTCCCCCAAACATTCCTGGTCTCTCTTCACCTCTTTACTCCTTTGGGTGAGGTGACTTTTTTGAGTGGTAAATCTGGGAAATATAAACTGAGTTCTTTTGTGTGCAAAACTTTCCCTGGGTGGGCCTCTCATGACCAGCTTCATATGCAGAGCCCTTTCTGTAGAGTGGCTGAGAGGTAGGTGGGTAACTAACTCTGCCTTGCATTGTGGGTCCTCATATAAGTCTTTTCTTTCAACTATGCTTCGATCAGTGATAAAGGCAAAATTTTGGCTTCCATCTGCTATTCCTTGTCTTATTTCTCAAATTCTTAAGAATTCAGGTGAGGAAGAGAAATGATGTTTACTGGATGTTCCCACAGACCCCATAGTCTTGGTAAAGTGTTTTCCGAGGCTGCCGCATGCTTGATTTTATGCAAGCTAATGGGAAGCATATCCAGCTAGATGTTTGTGTAGATACTACTGCATGGTGATGGTGGGGTTTGATAGAGGCTGACAAGTTGTATTTTGAAGGAAGAACAGAGTTTGGATAGCAACAGAGGACAGGATGCAAAAATCTAGAGGTGGGAAGCTCGAGGAATGTTCAGGAGGGGAACGTAAAACTCCCCTCTGCAAGGCTCCTGCAGGAGCGTGGGAGAAAAGTCTGGAGAGAGAGGGATCACCCACTGGTGGTATTTCTTTTCACCTCAAAATTATTCAACATCTTTGCTCATGTTTTTTTTTTTATTGAGATATAATTGACATATAACATTTTTAGTTTTAGGTGTACAACATAATGATTTGATATTTGTATGTACTGTGAAATAAATCATCACCACAGTAAATCTAGGTAACATCCATTACAATATAGAGTTACAATTTTTTTTTCTTGTAGTGAGTCATTGTAGTTTTAATTTGCATGTCCCCAGTGACTAATGATGTTGAGCATCTTTTCATGTGCTTATTAGCCATTCATACTGGGATTCCTTTTAATGGTAGAAATCCCCGCCTTTAAAAGAAACAGGAAGAGGACATGTATAGACTGTGGAACTGTATTTCCATCTAACATGCTAAGACAGGAGTGGCAGCCCAGTTGGAGACCTATCTGAATAATTCAGAAGAGACAATGCCACCCTTTAGGAAGAACAGATACAGGTGGCAATGAGCCTCAGTTCTCTGTTGGTTGCTCACAGCAAACTTACTGGGGAATTGCCTGCCTCTTTATTTTAAATTCTCTATGCAGATGTTGTCCATACCTGATGGCCTCAGAATAGACTTGATGTTGGGGAGCTGTTTGGTTTTGTTTAACTGCTCTGTATTGATAATACCAGCTCATCCATCACATACAAAGAAAATGTGCCAAAGCTTTTTTTATTTTCTGTACTCCTCCCAGAGAGAACAAAGCTACCAGAAGCTTCATTTAACGTAGCATCCCTTACAAAATAGAGAAGTATGGTTAGGAAAAAGGACAGAGACAGCAACCCGATGGAGCTCTCAGCGGCCAAAGGTAGGACGGTCTGAGCTAGAAAATAAATAATTATAATAATAGATCATGACTCACAGAATAAAATAAATATCCACAATTCATACTGAAATAAATCCATAATTGAATAAAGAAATGAGAGAGAAGGAACAGCTCTTTCTTACAGCAGAATTCCAATTATTATAACTGAAGGCAGCGATAGAAATCAAAATGACCATTTAGCACACATCACACTGATGGACCATGAATGGATGCAGAAAGGACTGAGTTGAAGTGTGGTATGATACAGGATATTTGCAAAGTCTTAAAGTGTCTCCCCACAAGGTACTTATTCATTACTCAGGGAAAAACAGTAACTCTGCAGTGGAGAAACTTAGCAGATACCACTTTAATCAAGAGATCAAAGTCGACATAACCAGCAACAGGACATATTGACACCATCTACCCCTTGATATGATGTACTGAGGACACAAGCACTTCTGGGTATTACTGTCCAAAAACCTGATCCTAGTCATGAGAAAGTAGCAGACAGACTACAAGTGGGTTCTAGAGTCATTCCACCTCTGTTCAAACCTTGCTACCATACTTACTAGCTATGTGACTTTGGACAAGTTACTTCATTTCTCCTTGCCTCAGTTTCCTCATCTGTAAAAAGGGGGATAAGAAGTAGTACCCACCACAGAATGTTGTATTGGGGATTAAAAGTGTTAATATATGTACAGTTCCTAGAACAGTGCCGGAGTAAGGGCCATATTAAGACCTACAATATCATCTTCTGCTCATCTTAGGGATATCACCCCCCCCCATGTGCTTCTGGAAGCTTTCTGATTGATGCATGCCCTGTGCAGACTCCTCCTCTGACAAGCTATTTTACTCTAAAAGTATTTCCCTTTCCACCAGCAGCCAGCACCATGATCTATGCCTTAAGGATGTTTTACTTTCAAAGGAATCAGAATAACTGTTTTCTCAGTGAGGGTTGCTACTGGGAGATGCCTGCATTGGAAAGACAGGGCTCATGTCACCAAAGAAATTTCTGAGGCCAGTTTCCCATATTCCCAGCATGGGGTACAGATCTTTCTTGGCCCTGATTGGTTTGGGGTGGTGGTATGGATCTGCCTCACAATTACCTGTCTCAGGCCTCACCCCATGTCACATATTAGCATCTGTTTGGCCAATAAGACTGTAGCACACACACCAGCCTCATTCCCTGCTTAGGCCTCACCTTTGATGTCACAATCTGACCTGTGGATATTAATCTGGCCACAGCTGCTCACAAACCAGATGGCAAGGTCAAGAGGACCAGCACAGTAAGATGTGGAAGAGAATTGACCATCAATCCAAGATCAAAGCAGGGGATGGAACTCAGGCGGGTCAGTTCAGGGAACTAGGTTCAGCTCGGGAACCTGCCATGCCGCACTCTCTAGAGCTATCAGAATTCCAGAGCTTCCCAGTGTTCGAGGACATTAGCCACCACATCAAAGAAGTGGGGGCCCAACTGGTAAAGAAAGTCAATGCCATCTTTCAGCTGGACATCACCAAAGATGGAAAGACCATTCTGCAGTGGACCATTGATCTGAAGAATGGTTCTGGGGATATGTATCCAGGATCCGCCAGGCTCCCAGCAGACACTGTCTTTACAATCCCGGAACCTGTCTTTATGGAGTTGGTTTTGGGCAAAATGAATCCTCAGAAGGCTTTCCTTGCTGGCAAGTTCAAAGTGAGTGGCAAAGTTCTGCTTGGCCAGAAGCTGGAGAGGGTTTTCAAAGACTGGGCTAAATTTTAAGCATGCAAAAACACCCAGAAAGTGATCAGAACTTCTTCTGCTTATAATGTTGAGCAAAAATCATGCGTAAACTGAAGATTAAAACAAAAAGGTTCCAATATTTTTACTCAAATTCTTCCTATTCAAGTTTGATTAACTTTCCTGCTGATGTGTAAATTTGCAGTGAGGGTTCTAGATCAGTAAAGAGTGTTGGAGTGTATCACCTGAAATTTTTGTCTTTTTCTTTTTTTAGATTCATTTATGCTGAAATATGCTATGTTGAGAGCCAAACATAGAGAAATGGTAGTTTTGACAGTTGGATTTAAATGCTTCAATGATTGAATTCTCAAGTCCTGATTTTTTTTTTTTTAGTTTGGTGCTTTGGTGAAATAAGTGATGACCTCTTTGAGAAGAATTTAACATGGGGGCTGCAGAGTTCTAAGAGGGTGGGCTCCGCAGCTATGTGGTTGGGACAAGGCAATAGAGGTGACGATGCTCTTGGTCTATCATGACTTCCATTGGATTTAACTCTAAGAGAGTCAAAAGGCTTGAAAGATGTTCTAGGCCACTGGTTCTTAAACTGGAGCGTGCATCAGATCACCTGGAGGGCTGGTGAAATCCTAAAGTGCTGGGCCTCACTCAGAGTTTCAACTCTGTAGTTCTGGGCTGGGGAGAATGTACATTTCTAATGAGTTCCCAGGTGATGCTGATGGGAGCACCCTTGAAGAACCCCTGCTCTAGTTCATGCAGCTTTCAGTATCGATCATAACTGTTCTATTCTAGACCAGTGAGATGTTGCCCTTATTTAAAAGATCTCCTGCAGACAGATCACATAGCCATCTTGTGGGCCATTTCTGAAGTGTCAGGAGCTTGTGCAATGATGTTTTATAAAATTGAAGTGCATTCTGGGAGATTTTTCCCTCTGGAAGCCCTCTGCATATACTGGAAGGACTGGAATGAAGCCGGCTACAGCCTGATGTGACCTCCTCGTGGGTGAGTATGTATGTTGTTTGTTTGCATGCGATCTATGTGTAACTTATCTGGTAGGCTAAATATGCACAGTATGGATACTCTGAAACTCACAAGGAACTTTCACTGATATGACCATGCTCAAACATATGCCTACCAAATTATCCAGCTATTCCAAAGAGGAAAGAAAGTACATGTACAAGTACAAAAATTTGTACATGAAAGCTCATGGCAGCTGTATCTGTCATAGTCCCAAACTGGGAATAGAGCACATGTTCATCAAGTGAATGGATGAACACATTGTGGTATGTCATACCATGGAATACTACTCAGCAATAAAAAGAAATGAATTATTGATATATGCACAGCAGCATGGTTAAATGTCAAAATAATTATGCTGAGTGAAAGAAGCCAGGTAAAACCAAATACATACAATATGATTCTATTTATGTAATATACTATAAAATTCAAACTGTGGCAACAGAAAAAAGATCAGTAGTTGTTAATAGATAGGGCTGGGGTGTGCCGAGTGGGTGAGGTGAGGAAACTAGGGGTGATGGATAGAATCATTATCTTGATTGTGGTGATGGTTTCACATCAAACTGTATACTTTATATACACATATGAAGTTTCTTACATGTCAATAGAAGCACAATAAGGCTGTTTTAAAAACTGTCTGCCCTCCATTGAAAATGAAAGCTTTATAAAGAGGATTTAGAACCGTACCCAGCGCAAGGAATCCTTTGACCTCATCATATGTCTGCCAAAACCACTCACTGATTTGGATGGTCTCTGCAGAGGCCTTCCTGAGTTCTCATGTCAAAAAGAGGCAGAGTGAGAGCTCACGTTAACAAAATCTCATCCTGTCACTGGAAAATGAAGAGAATTTTTGTTCAATGATGCTCAACTTTGTGATAAGGAATCGCTGAGTGTTTGTGAGTGGGGATGTCAAGAGCTCTCTGGTTTCTTTGCTCACCTGGGTCATTCCATTGGTGATCCATGCAGTGCTCCCACCAGTGTCCCTGCAGGGCAGTGGTGGGTGTCTCAGAGGCTTTAGACTGATTTTGAATACTGTTGCGAATGCTTACCTTGCCTGGTGCTGGCACCTCCATTCAAGCCATATTTATGAGTATTGGGCAAGGCTAGGCAGGTGTTTGGGATGCTGTTTTTAGAGAAGTGGCTTCCCTGAATGGTCCTGCTCATATGGGTAGTCCCTGGAGATTGGCCCTGAGACAGAAATTGCTTAGAGACGAGGTGGAGGTGGAGTGGGATGGGATTGAAGGAGAGGTTATAGAAGGTCAAAGCTAGGCTGGCATCTGACCAAAGGGAGGCCCACCCATAGGCTGGCCAGTGACCTATGACCCATTATGACTTGGGACAAAAACATGACCTGAACCTATTAGATTTCTTTCTCAGAAATTTGGAACTGGGAAGCTGAGAGGCTGAGCTGCAAGTGAGCAGTGGAGTCTGAAAGGCTGGGATGTAGGAGAGGTGAGGAAGGCACCTTTGGGGATGGGCAGCCACCATAGTAGGAGCTGGAGAAAAGGAAGAACGGAAGCCTTGAATAAGGAGAGGGAGCTGGCTGATTGAGTAGAGAAGAGTCCAGGCCTTGGGAAACACAACAGCAAACCTGTTTTCAGTCAAAAGGAACAAAATTGCTTGATGTGGGATGCCAGCTGGAAGGACTCAGACTGTGGATTCAGAAACACAGTTTTGAGCCTGCATCACCACTTCATATCTGCATAATCACAAGCAATTATTGAACAACTCTATGCCTCAGCTGCCTCACCCAGAAATGGGGCCAATAGCTCTATGACATCAAGTTGTTACAGAGCTCCAAGTAGGTCATCCCCAGCATAGTCACTGGCCCAGGTGAGTTTTCCATGCATGTGACTTTACTGTCTCTTCTGGATAAGAGGAAAGGAGGGACTCTCACTGGCTCCCTATTGACTTCCAAAAATGTCCACACTTAGCTTTCACACTCTGTTCTAGAGACCTTCTACCTTGTCTCTTATACTCAGCCAATGCCTTAGAAGCTCACATCTGGCTCAAAACACACATCTATGTGTTGCTTGGTCTGGCCAAGGTTGGCCAGCAAGTGTTTATAAAGTTGGAATCAGGACGTTTTATATAAGAATTGTTTTTCTGGATTCTCTTTAAAAGCTGGATTATTTGGCTACACTGAGCCCATCTTCCTGCCAGGCAATAACTTGGAGGATGGGGAGTGGGGTGGGCTTTCCAGACTGGCCTGCCCCTACCTCCATGCTGCCTCCTAGATCGGGTCTTGGTGGCCCTTTGTCATTGAGCTTACACTATTTTTTCTCCACCTTGGCCCCATAGGGTATTCGTATTAAAGACTACAACTCCCCCTGAGAAATGCTCTTACTATTCCTTCTAACTAAAATATTGTGTTAGTTTTCTATTACTGTGTAACAAATTACCACAAATTTCGTCCCTTAAAATAGTACCTGTTCATCATCTCACAGTTTCTGCAGGTTAGAAGTCTGGATGGGCTCAGCTGGGTTCTCTGTTTCGATCTCATGTCACAGGCTGAAATCAAGATGTCAGCCAGGCTGGGCTCTCAACTGGGGGATTAAGGAGGATCATCTTCTCCAGGATAATTTGGGTTGTGGCCTAATTCAGTTTCTTGGGGTTGTAGGACTTGTAGTCCCTGTTTCTTCATTGGTTATCAGCCAAGGATGCTCTCTCAACTCTTGTAAGCCATCCGTATTCCTGGTTATGTGGCTTCTCTATCTGCAAATCCAGCAATAGTATGTCAGGTCCTTCTCAGGCTTCAAATCTTTCTGAACTCTTCTGCCTTCATCTTCTACCTCTACTTCTACCTCTACCTCTAAAGCCCACCCCACTCCCCATCCTCCAAGTTATTGCCTCACCATGTGAGGACTTGCATGATTACATTGGGCCCACCCAGATAACCCAGGATAATCTCCTTATTTTAATGTCAACTGATTAATAACTTTAATTACACCTGCAAAGTCCTTTTTGCCATGTAAGGTAATGGTATGGACTGAAGAATTATGCTCCCCTCCCACCCAAATTCATATGTGCTCTTTCTTCACCATGTGAGGACACAGCAAGAAGGTGCCGACTGCAAGCCAAGAAGAGAGCTCTCACCAAAACCTGACCATGCCAGTACCCTGATCTCAGACTCCCAGCTTCTAGAACTGGAGAAATAAATGCCTGTTGTATAAGATACCCAGTCTATGGTATTTTGTTATAGCAGCATGAGCTAAGACAAGTAATGTATTCATGTGTGTGAAGTATCATTTAATCTATAGTCCTGAGGGTTGGGATGTAGAATCTTTTTGAGACCATAATTCTGCCTATCTTCCCCCTCTGAATGTAGGACCTAATACCCACCCACACTTTAGATCCTCCTCCATGATGCCTGCCTGGACTCAGTTGTCATCTTCTTCTCTCATAGTTCTTATGCCTCTCTTTTTTCCAGTGTCCTGGCTGCATTCTGGTTGGGGGTGGGCATTATCCTATCTGGGCCAATCAAACATCTTGGTTTGCCCAAGAGGTCTCATTTTACACTTCAGTCTTAGTGTTCAATTAGTGGTGTTTCCTTCCTCAGAAGGGTCTCAGGTTGGATGACACATTATGTCACTGACCTATGCACCTCCCAGCGTCTATGCTCTTGAGGGCAGGAATCAGTCACAGCCTTGCCTGGTTTCCCTTTGTCTCATTTTCTCAATCCCTGACATCCACTGTATACTCCATAATTGTTTGTTGAATGAATAAACAAACTCCTTAAATTTTTTTTGAAAAACATACACATGGCAAAAAATCTAAATAGTACAAAGAAGTGTACAGAGAAAATTCAGTTCTTCATACTTCTCCTGACCCCCCTTTTCCATTTGTATCCCCAAAGTCACCCAGTTACTGGCTTCTTGTGTGTCCTTCCAGATGTGTATACATGAGCCACAATGTATGTGTTACACCTCTCACTTTTTTTTTTAACAGAAATGGTAGTTGACCACAGATACTATTCTCCACCTTGCATTTTAACTTATTCCAAAAATTACACATACCTCTCTTCTTCAAAGAATGCCCACCTGAAGGACCAAAGGTTCGACTTGTCTTACCCAACTGAAACTTTTCTCACATTTGCTTGTGTCCTTTAGGGGAAATCAAATGAAGAATGAAAAATAAACACCTCTTCTTTGGAGGTGGGATTTCTTTTCCCTCATTGTGAGAGCAGTCCTGCCAATCCTCAGTGTCCCAGGAACCATGAGCGGGGCTGGGGGGATGCTTGTGTCTATGGCTTCTGGGCTCCCATCTGCCCAAGACCCAACAGAGTGCCTGATATGTTGGGCCCCAGATGGAGGATGCTGAAAACCTTGCCAGGCACTGGGCTTTTGACCTCTGGAACCCTCAGGATTGCCTGCCACCTGAGAGGGGGCCTTAGCTCTATAGTAGGAATCAACAGAACTATAGAATCAGGTGCTTCTGCAATAGGTAGACACTGGTGTAGAAGAGAACGAGACTTTCTGGTGGGTTCTTGTCCACTCACAGGAATCCTGAGTTTCCCTATAGCTAGAGATATTCCATCCATCTTCCTGAAGCATAAAAGATGACAGAAAATCTATTCTGATGAAGGATTTCATGCCTCCTGTTAGAGGCACAAGAAATGCTCTCCTGGGAGACTGCCCTAACCCCCAGTTTTATGTGAGTGTTAATGAAACCCACATTTCCCAGTTTTTCTGTTTTCCTGCCTAGATGTAGGAGGAGGCCAATCAACCCGAAGTGACAACCATGGACACCTGGTGCAGAAAAGAGGAGCTCCTTTAAGGGAACAGCCTGAAAGTGTGGATGCCAGCTTATATGGTGAACATCCTTGGAAAAATAGCTCTTTAGCTCCTATATGTAGCCTGCTTTACACCTTTGAAGGAAGGGGACTTGCATCTCTGATTCAGGAGATAGTATAGGGAAGTATTGAGTGCAAGGTCTGTGTGCCATGAGTAAGAATTTAACACAGTATAATATTGAAATGTTATCATTTCTTCTATTGAACAGTTTATTAAGCAAACATTTATGGCAGTCTATGAGCAAGGGGGACTCTGTGCTAAGAATTGAGATGTAATGGTGAGTGAAGCACTTCCTCTCAATCCAAGGACACAATGACACCCAATTGGAAGATAACCCTTTTGGCATGAATCTGAGATTCAGAGAGACTAAAAGCACCTTGAGTCTAGGCTAGGTTTGTGACAACACCTCCTTCAACTCAGAAAAATGCTTACCCATGCACCGGGCCCTAGAAAAAATGAAGCAAATGTCTTATGGCTCCTCTGCAGATTTCTCTGAAGTGCTCATGCCTGGATGTAGACCAGGCCTGGAGTAACTGTTAGGGCACCCACTTTCTTGCAGCTGATTTCTCTATTTCTCAAATGGGAAACGGTAGTCTTAGCTCCTACAGGTAAATCCACTCACAAATGTTTAGGGCAAGAGATCCAGGAAAGCACCAGCAATGAGGGCAAGCTTTCTGTTCTGGAGGGTTTAAATTAGGGCAGATTTTGGATATTTAGCAGTGAGCAGCCAGATTTCCTGTATTTATTAACTGAATGATTGAGTCATTCATCTGTTATTTAACATCTATCACGTGTTAGGCATTAATGATATTAAGCTACTATACATCAGTTGTTAACAAGGCCAGTATTTGTTCAGGACTGTGTTTTGATAAGTTTCTCCTTTACCAAACTTGTTATTAAACATTCTGCAAAACCCTATTGGTTCTAGGTGCTGGGGGGACTGTGGCAAGCAAGTGGCAGTTCCTCCTTTCCCGGAGCTTTAATTTTCAGATGGGGATATGTGTGGGTGGTGGTGGTGGGGGGCCAATAAACAGTAAACAAATAACCAAACAAGATAATTTCAGAAAATGAGTATTGGCAAAAAGGAAGAAAATGGAAAGTGGCTGAGGGGAACTGGGTGGCCATGGAAGGATTCTAAGAAGGGGTTGCCTGAATTTGATGCTCCAGAAGCAGAGCCTAGGGCAGAGTCTGGTGCCAGTAGTTTACTTGGGGGAGTGGGGATGTGAGACCAGGCAGGGAAGGAGGTTCAGGATTTATAATTGAGCTGGTCACTGCTGTGGGCAGCTGAGGCTCAGTCCCATGTGGGTGTTTGAGGGTGCTGTAGAACACACCTTGGAGTCATCTCACTAGGGAATGAGGGAGATGCTGCACTTTTAAACCAATTCCTGTCAGTCTTGGGGGGAGGGCTGCTCTTGCGATGTGGGTGGTTGACTCCACGCAGTTAGTTGGCAGTCAGCTGGAGCAGACAGTGATAGCAAGGCCCAAAGAAGGACCATAGTGGATACTGCGTTCTGGCCACCTCAGCTGGGTTCTAACTTGTGGAGGACAGCAGGGCACAGGGTAAGAGCTTGAACGCTGGAACTGTCTGGGGCTGAATCTTGCCCTGGCTATTTCCTAGCTGTAGGACCTTGGGCAAATTGCTTTTATTTATTTTTTAAATCCACTTTTTATAGAGAGAAGTTAACAAATTCTAAGTGTGCAGCTCAACAAGCTTTCCCAAATGGAACAAACCCCTGTAACCAGCACCTGGCTTAAGAATTAACACATGACCAGCACCCCATGAACCCCCTCTCCTGCCCCTTTCTAGTCACTCCTTCCTTGAGGGTACCCACTATTTGACTTCTAACATAATAAAATCTAATTTTGCCTGTTTTTGTACTCTATGTAAATGGCTAATTACACTCAGCATTTTGTGTCTGAGACTCATACATACCGTTGTGTGGTTACTCTTCATTCGTTTCACTGCTGAGTGAGTTTCATTGTATCTGGATGATTTCCAGTTGGTGGCTGTTTGAAATAGTGCCACTGTGGGCCTTCTTGTATGTCTGTGTGATCAGAAGTTCCTTTCTGTCACTTAGTTTTTGTTAGTGTCTTATCCAAGTTTGCAGTAACAACAATGGAGTGGTGTCTTGCACACAATAAGTGCTTCATGAATGTTTGTGACACAGATCAAGAGGCGGGGCAAGTACAAGGGCAGAGAAACAGCCCATGTTGGGGTTGGGCGTCTGATTTGCTGGACTTTGGAAACTGCTTGCTGGATTTTAGAGGGAAACTGATGGCAGGAAGGAATTCTGCTGAGTACTGGTGCTTACCCACATCTCGGGGTCCCCACAAGTGGCCGCTAAAGATTCTCTACTTTTCTTTGCGGGGAGAAACATTCTTCTAGGCCTGTGACTTGGCTAATCACAAGAAACATCTGTGACCTCCTAAAAATATCTGCTTTGTACCATTTTGTGGAGCACAATATTTATATAGCCCAGCAGTGTAATTAAATTGCTGTTTAGTTAACTCTTGAAAACAGCTGGAGGCTCCCAAAGCCCAAGCGAGATTTGCAGGTGGCCTTAGAAACAGTCTGGGAAGGGGACACTTGGGAATGTTCCTGTAGGCTTTTGGTGGGGGTGGGACCTCGAGGGGCCACAGGGTGACGACTCATGAAAATACTGTGATGGAGGGCTGCTCAGCTCCCTGGGGCAGCTGGTGATGGTCATTCCTGTGTTCCTGCCTGGCAGCCTCTGGAACATTCCTACTGAGGAAAGGTTTTTCCTTGAAGAACTGATCAGAAAGTGCCTTTCTCTAAGTGTTGTTTTGTGGCCTGAGGAGCTTAAGTTGGGTGATGGTAGATTTTTCTGGAGATGTTTTTTCTTATATCCAGGGAACCACATATATTAATCGAGATTTTAGCCAGTGAGGTGCCACATGCTTTCTCTTTTTCCTCACCAATAAGGAAAAGAGTATGACTGAGGAAATTTTTTAGACAAAGGAATCTCCTAGCTTTTCAGCTGAGCAAGTTTCTTACTTAAGTCCCTGGAGGCCTGCGAGATCAGAGCCTGTTATAAGCAAGTGGAATCAAAACTCCTCGGAAGCCCTGAGGACTCCATTCTATGTGGACTCTTTTCAGGAGTGCCCCCAAAGTATGAGCTGAGTTGGAGTGGGATTCAGACAGGCTTGTAGGGGAGTTGGAAGATTAATCTGGAGCTAGGGAAACATCTTCCTTTGATCACTCCCTTTGTTTTGGAATCCTGCTTTTTGCCAGCCCCCAAGCTCATATTCATTCATTCAGTGTTAATTACTGAGCACCTACATATAATGTACAATGTACCCACTCAGTCCTGTGCCGAATGTAAAGGATGCAATGGTGAGCAAAATGGACACCTTCTATCTGCCTGGAACTTCCAGTGTGTTGCCTGGCTATATATTGCGGTGAGAGCTCAGAAAGAAAAGCCAGGTGGGTCCCTGTAAACTGGATGGAGTCAGTGCAGGCTTCCTGAGGAATGAAATCAGAGGCATGAGTGGGAGGTAACTTGAGATGGGACAGAGATGAGACCATTCAAGGCAAAGGAAATAGCATGTGCAAATGTCCTGTGGCTGGCAAAGCAAGGTCAGTTCCAGGAACAGAAGACTAGGGCAGTGGGACTGGCACATGGTAGTCATTGGTAGATAGTGGCAGGAGGCTGGAGAGGCACAGGAGCCAGCCAGGGCATGGCTCTCTAGTTTGGGAATAGGACTTTGTCATCTTCACATGATCTGAGGCTGGAAAATGCCTGCTAAAATCTGGACACCATGTTGGCTAGTTCTGTTTTATTTTGGAAGAGAAGTTTGAGATAGGGAATGACACTCTCCAAGTTGGGTCCAAAGAATCATAAAGTTAGGATTGCCGGAAGGATTTAGATTTTTCCCCTTAACTTGAGATCTGTAACCTTAGATTTCAGCAAGCTCTGATGGTGACATACATGATGGTAGTGACCCTATGACATCATTGACGGGACAAACCAAAGCCTAAACCCAAGAGTCTGCTCCAGGAAGCTGAGGGTTTCATTTCAGTGTTTGTTTAGGCAACAACATAATGGGTCACTAAATAGACTTCAAAAGAAACAATCAAGGAAAGAAGGAAAGCTATTCATTTGTATTTCCCAATGACACCATATTTTCTTCTGAGTCTAAAGAAATCTCAAGGCCATGAATATGTGGCAAGATGATAATGTGCAGTGGTAACATGGGGCAGTGGAAAGCGTGTTGGAGGGTCAGAGGATGCTGGTGGCATCTTGGTTGTATGGCCAACCAGAATCCATGACACCATCCCTTCCTTTGCAATGCATTGGCTTCCTTCTCTTCAACCCCAAAATGAATCCAAGTGGTCCCCATTTCCCTTGCATATTTATAATTTTAAAAAAAATGGCTGGCATTTGGATGGTAACTGAGAAAAGGGAGGTCAGCTGATAATAGTAAGAGGTAGAATTTTAGGCACATTTGTCTATGTGCCAAGTACTGCATTAAGTGCTTAACATGTATCCACTGAGAGAGGTCCTGAAATTATTCCCATTGCCACTGGGAGGGTGAGGGCCTGCCAAGGTCTTAGCTCATACACATGTAATTAAGTGCACACACATAAATCAAGTGCAAGATAGACCAACAAAGTTCTCGAGTTTGCTCCAGACTAATTTGATGTCTTTTGAAATATTATATATAGTTTTGGTTATTTTTATGTGAATTTGAATGATGTGATCCTGAAATAGTTTAATATAAAATGATAACAAAGTCTTACTTTATGATCCAAATGTTAAATAAAATATCAAAAAATTAAAGATAGTTGGAAATTGTACAATTTCAAGGCCATCAAGATAGAATGGCTTTTAACCTGTGTTAAGCTACTGCTCATGGCAGAAGGCCATACTCAGCTGGTAAAAGGAAAACCCACCATCCTTTGTAAATAGTGCGGAAAATTGGCCTTGGCTTATGTGAACAGGAAAGCATCTCTCCAATAAATACAACTGCCATGTAGCAAGTTATTTTGAAAAAACAAACCTTGAGTGCCTTTAAATTGCATGTGGCCATGGTAGAGACTTGCTCTGCTTACTTGGTCATCTAAGGGAAGGGAAGCTAAGTGACTTGCATAAGGACACAAGATTTAGGTGGAGCTGAGATTTGAAAACAGGTCTCTTTGACCCCAAATGTGTTATGGAAAGAGGTGTAGTATCTCTGATCTCCTCCCATAAAATTAAAAAAAAAAAAATCAAAGCACTAGACAGGACTTTGGAATTCACCTAATCCAGGATTTGCTTTTTGGAGTTGAATAAACTGAAATCCAGAGAAGAATAAAAGAGTGCCAGGCCATAGTTGCTGTGATTCCATGGGCTTCACCAGTTTCGAGAGAAACTGTTGAAGGTAGACCTGAGCTTCATTTCAAGCCGGTGCCCAGCTTTGTTGTATGAAAACCAAGAGTTCACTGGCCCTCTCTAGGTTCCAGTCTCACCTCTCTCAGGGAATCAGATGAGTTGGATTAGGTGTATTCTCACATTCTTCAAGCTTTAAAGTTCTCTAACTGTAATTATATCTTCTTCTCATTGAGCTACTTTCCATGTCTCTTGGGGAGAATATTGGAGTGGTAGAAGGGGAACAGGCCCCATAAGGGATAGGGTGGTATAAGTAAACCAGGAATGCAGAAGCAATCAGTATTATAAAGAAAGTTTAATAAAGAGCAAATACAACCTAATTTTTAAATTTCGTCCTTAAAAAAAAAAAGCCAGTATCAGAAATCAGTACAATGGATTAGTGACTGATGAGTTTTAATTGTTTTTCATTACAGAGAATCACTCAGAGATATCGTTCCATTTTCATACCCATCCAGCACATAGAACACAACATGCCCTTGCATGTGCCTATACATCGCACACCCTCTGGGACTCAGGCATCATAATAAGCTGGCTTCAGTGAGCTGGTTCAAGGCAGCCAGTCCTGAGCAGGACTCAGGCAGTGGCTTTGATGGAGTTATCTGGAGAAATTAGTTCTGTGGGGTTCATGGGCACAGGACCTTGGAAAACTTTCTGAAAAATCATTGGCCAGCTTGGTTGACTTATTAATTTGTCTCCTATTTATATTTTCTTTATCTTGAGCAGCAGTCCCATAAAATTAGGCATGAAGCTTTCTCATATCTAAATATTCTTTATGAAGCTGGTCTAGTGTCTTTTTTTTTTTTTTTTTTTTTTTTAGTTTTAGAAAAAAAAGCTCTTTCCTTATAGTACCACTTAGGTAGTCCCTCCCTACCCCTCCTGCCTTGACTTTATTGAAATATAATAGAAAATTAGTTGCTCATATATACATTGTACAATTCAATGAATTTTTTAAAAATTATATTTGGCATACAATAATATATTAGTTTCAGTTGTACCTCATAGAGATTAGAGATCTATATAACTTGCAAAATAATCACTCCACTAAATCTAGTACCCATCTTTCCCCTACATATTTATTACAACGTTGTTGACTATTTTCCTTATGCTACACTTTATATCTCCATGTCTATTTTGTAACTATCCATTTGTACTTCCTAATCTCTTTGCCTTTTTTCATCATCCCCTCAACCCTCCTTCCATCTGATACCCCTCAAAATATTCTCTGTATACATTTGTTTCCATTTTTGTTGTTGTTGTTGTTTATCTTGTTCTTTAGCTTCCACATGTACGTGCGAAATTATGTGATATTTATCTTTTTCTGTCTGACTTACTTTATTCAGCACAATACCCTTGTGGTCCAACAAGGCAATATCTTTTGTCATCCCCTTCCTTGTAGTGTGTGTGTCTTTTAATCTGAAGTGAGTCTCCTGTAGTCAGAATATATAAGGATATTGTTTTCTTATTCAGTCACTCTATCTTTTGATTGGAGCACTTAATTCTTTTCCATTTGAGGTACTCATTGATTGGAATGTAGTCATTACCATTCTTTATCATGTTTTTGATACATGTTTTATCTTCTTGATGATTGTTTCAATTTCCATACTGCTGATTGGTCCATTTAGATTTTCCAGTTCTTCTAGATTCAGTCTAGGAAGGTTGTATTTTTCTAAGTACTGGTCCATTTCTTCCAGGTTATTAAATTTGGTGCTGTGTACTTTTTCATAGTATTCTAGTATGACCCTTTGTATTTCTGCAGTGTCAGTAGCAATTTCTCCTCTTTCATCCCTGATTTTGTTTATTTGTGTCCTTTCTCTTTTTTCTTTAGTGAGTCTAGCCAGGGGGTTGTCAATTTTATTAACCTTCTTAAAGAACAAGCTCTTTGTTGCATTTATTTTTTCTATTGTTTTTTGTTTGTTTGTTTGTTTGTTTTCAATTTCATTTATTTCTGCTCTAATTTTGTTTATTTCTTTCCTTCTGCTGACTTTAGGCTTCATTTGTTTTTCCTTTTCTAGTTTTTAAGATGAAGCGTTAGGTTATTTATTTAGGCTTATTCTTATTTTTGGAGATAGGCTTGTAATGATATGAACTTTCTTCTTATGACCACTTTTGCTGTGTCCCAAAAGTTTTGATATGTTGTATTATCATTATCATTTGTTTCTATGTATTTCTCGATCGCTCTTTTTATTTATTCTCTGACCCAGTTATTCTTCAGTAGTATGTTGTTTAATCTCCATGTATTTGTGGTTCTTCCCACTTCTTTTTACAGTTGATCTTCTGTTTCAAAGCGCTATGATCAGAGAATATAGTTGGTATGCTTTCAACCCTCTTTATTTGTTGAAGCTATCTTGGTGTCCCAGTATGTGGTCAGTCCTTGAAAATGTTCCATGTGTACTAGAGAAGAATGTATAAGCAGCTGTTTTGGGATGAAAGGCTCTGTAAATGTCAATTATGTCCAGTTGGTTAATGTATCGTTTAAGGATGTTATTTCTTTATTGATTTTCTGTTTGGATGATCTATCCATATCTGACAGTGTGGTATTTAGGTCCCCTACTATGATAGTGTTTTGGTCTGTTTCTCCCTTTAGTTCTGTTAGTAATTGCTTTATATATTTTGGGGCTCCCTGATTGAGAGCATAAATATTAATAAGTGTTATGTCTTCTTGGTACATGATTCCCTTTATTATTATGAAGCATCTTTCAGTATCTTTCGTTACATTTTTTATTTTGAAGTCTATTTCACCTGATATTAGTACTGCTACTCCCGCTTTTCTGTGAATGCCATTTGCTTGAAATATCATTTTCCACCCTTTCACTTTGAGTCTATATTTGCCTTTGGAGCTGTGATGTGTCTCCTGGAGGCAGCATATGGTTGGGTTTTGTTTTTTGAATCAATCTGCAACTCTGTGCCTTTTTATTGGTGAGCTCAGTCCATTTACATTTATGCTGATTATTGAAATATGAGGTCTTCTTATATCCATTTTATCTTTTGCTTTCTGGCATCTCGGTGTTTCCATTGCTTCCTTGTCCTTGTGTTTTCAGTCATTGTTGTCTCAATTTCTCCCTATGTATGCTGAACGTTCATTACTATTTTGCTATAGCAAATCTCTTCTTATTTTAAGCTTAATATGCCCCATTTCTAGTAAGAGTTCTTAGTAAGGGTCTGCTTTTATCAGCCTGCTAGTCACCTTACTCCTAATTATTACTATTTTTGTCATTTCGTTTTAGGTGAGCTGATCCTTTTCAGTATGTCCTGTAGTGCAGGCCTCATAGTGGAGAATTCTCTCAACTTTTGTATGTCAGGAAAGGTCTTAATTTCTCCTTCATATCTAAACGAGAGCTTAGCTGGATACATTATTCTTGGCTGGTAGTTCTTTTCACTTAATACTTTGAATATTTGATTCCACTTCTTTCTGGCTTGTAAGAACTGTGCTGAGAAGTCCAACGATAATCTTATGAGTTTTCCTTTATAAGTTATCATCTCTTTTCTCTGGCTGCCCTGAGAATTCTGTCTTTGTCACTGATTTTTGATAATTTTAATACAATGTGTCTTGGTGAAGGCCTTTTTGGGTTGAGGTAATTGGGTGTTCTATTGACTTCTTGAATTCCAAGCTCCAGCTCATTCTTTAAATTTGGGAAATTCTCATCAACTATCTGAAAATGCTTCCTAATCCCTGCTTTTTCCTCCCCTTAGAAAATGCGATTATTCTTATGTTTCTTCTCCTGATGGTATCAGCTAGTTCTTATATTTCTCTTTCATTATTTTTCATTCTTTGGTTTCTCTCTTCTTCCTTCTGATTTATTTCTAGATTTCTGTCTTTGATATCATTAATTCTTTTCTCCATTTGGGTGACTCTATTTCCCAAGCTTGCTATTTCATTTTTCGACTTTTGCAGTGTGCTCTTTATCTCCAGAAGGTCTATTCGATTCTTTTTGAGATTTTCGGTCTCCTTGCTAAAGAACTCATTCTGCTCATCTAGTTGTTTTTTCAATTCCTGAAATTGTTGATATGACTCATTTCAGATCTGTTTGTGTTTTTTCAGAAGAACCATCCTGAATTCTCTGTCATTTAAGTTGTATATTTCTATGTCTGTAAGCTTATTTTCTGGAGATTTTTCTCTTTCTTTCTGAGCTGCCTTGTCACCTTGGTTGTTCATGGTGTTTAATGGACTATTTCTCCACCTGGGAATTAATGGAAGTGTGTTCTGCATTCCCCCTCCAGAAAGAAGGTTTATTATATAATGGTTCCTAGTCTGTTGCAAAGGTGTTTTTCTTTTGATTTCCAGTAGGTGGCATCTAAGCCTCTTGGATCTCTGCTTTATATGAAGTTTTAATAATGTCTTTTTTTCCCTTATAGATGTGTAATTATGTTCACTACCCTCAGTCTCAGTTCTTGTCAGTGTTAGTGACAGTTTCGGTAGCATTTGCTCAGATTCCCCTGGGGCTCTGTGCTGTTCTGTCTTGGAGGGTATGGGGGGAGGGGCCCTTTGGTTTGGGGGATGGAGGCTGCAGCTCGGCCTCGGTTTTGCAACCGTGGCTGGCAAAAATCCATTCTTGTTTCTCTGCCATCCCTGCTTCTCTCCCGTCCTCATGTCTCTGCCTTTTGCCCTGATGACTGGGCACTGCCACCATCAGTGTGGAGATCACAGCACTTCCAGGCAGGGCTGTTCAGGGAAGTCACCGCTCCTCCCCTTCTCCTCCTACAGGGAGCTCTGGCTGTGAGAGGCAGCTTATTTTTTTCTCCTAGTCCACTGCCCAACACCCGGGGTTCTGACCTATGGTAGTTCTTATGCACAGATCCCATGCTCAGATGTGCTGGTGTGCAGTTTGGGTGTTTTTTGTCGAGTTTTAGATGTTCAGTTTATTGTTGTTTCAAGGGGAGAGATCTGGGGACATCTCACTCCGCCATGTTTAATCCAATTGCTATTTTTTTTTTTCTTAAAGAAGTTTCTGCAACATTTTCTGTAATACTGGCTTGGTGTTCATGAATTCCTTTACCTTATTTTTGTCTGGGAGGTTCTTTATCTGTCCTTCAACTTAAATGATAGCTTTGCTGGATAAAGTATTCTTGGTTGTAGATCCTGGGTTTTCATCATGTTGAGTATTTTGTGCCACGCCTTTCTGTCCTGCATAGCTTCTTTTGAGAAATCAGCTGTCAGTCTTATGGGTGCTCCCTTGTAGGTAAGTAACTGCTTTTCTCTTGCTGCTTTTAAGATTATCTCTTTGTATTTAACTTTTGGCAGTTTAATTGGAATGTGTCTTGGTGTGGGCCTCTTTGGGTTCATCTTTTTTGAGACTCTCTGAGCTTCCTAACATTGTATGTCTATTTCATTCATGAGGTTAGAAAAGTTTTCTATCATTATTTCTTCAAATAGCTCTTCAACTTCTTTTTCTCCTTCAGGTACCCCTATGACACAGAAGGTTTTACACTTAATTGTGTCCCATAGGCTCCTTAAATTATTATTATATTCTTGGCTTCTTTTTTATTGCTGTTCTGATTGAGTGTCCTTGGCTTCCCCATCTTCTATGTCGGTGTTTTGATCCTCTTCTTTATGTACTCTGTTGATTCCCTCTAATGCACTCTTCATCTCAGATCATGTGGTTTTCATTTCTGACTGATTCCCTTTTCTAATTTCCTTTTCCAATTTTAAGTTTTCTATCTCTTTGTTAAAGTTCTCACTGAGTTCATCTACTCTGCTCCTAAGTTCATTGAGCATCTTTATAACGAGTGTTTTGAACTCTGCATCTGTGAGATTGCTTGACTCCATTTTTCCTGGATCTTTGTTCTGTTCTTTCATATGGTTTCTGCTTCTTTGCTTCCAATTTTGGCTGCCTTTCTGTGTCTGTATCTATGTATTAAGCAAAGCTTCTAAGTCTCCTGGTCTTATTAGTGTGGCTTTGTGTAGTAGATGTTCAGTGGCACAGTCCTGAGAGGGGTTCAGCCACAGGCCAAGTTAAGCCCCACCCTTTGCCCCTCTGGGGCCACCTGTTAAGATTTAGCAAGCAATCCACAGGTGTGCTTATAGTTGACTCAAGAGGCCAAACCGTTAACTGAGGCCAGCTGCCACCAGTGTAGGCCTTGGAATTGGCTCAGCAAGGAGCACTGGACTTGCTAAGAACAGCTGGATGTGGCTTGGGTAGGGCTGTGAGTTGGAGGAGGAGGAGTTTCAGGGAATCCTCTGGGCAGAGCGACTTGTGTTATCTAGTTTGATGCCGTCTCAGCTATGGTGGCGCTGCGCTCACACACTGGGAGTGGGGAGGGCTCAACAGAGGAACAGTGGATACCACCAGCACTTCTACCCGGGAGAAAGCCTCACCTCTGGCCCTGGCTTCGACAACTTAGTGTCCCCCTCTAAGTCCCTAGTGTCTCTCTAGTAGCTGACCCAGTGCCAGTGCTCAGAAGCTAGTCTGTGATCACGAAAGTCTACTTGCAGACACAGCCCCTTTAAGAGGAACATCCAGGCCCTTTAAGAAGAATGTCTGCAGCTGCTGGCTGTAGCTGCCATAGCCTCTGTCCTACTCAGCTGCTTGGGACTTGTGTCTTCGCCCCCTCCTACCTTCTGCTGTTGCAGGTTGAATTCTTATTTCTCTCCCTAGTTGTACTGCTTCTGTTCATCTAGATCCCATGTGGCTCTACTTGTGGTTTCCATCACAACTTTGATTTGGTCACAAAAGGGATGAACAAGCCTCTATCATCTATGCCTTTTTCTCAATCCCAATGTCTTTTTTGAGTGCTAGTGTACCATTTACTTATAGCCACAAAAACATTGCGTCACAAGCTATTTCAACACTCTGTGGCTTAATATAATCCTGATTTATTTTTATCGATCTGCAGGTGACTATGGGTCTGCTCATCTATGTGGGGGTCACTTGGCTCTGCTTCTTACATCTCTCATACCCTCTTCCTCTTACTCAGAGTAGCCAGCTGGTTGTGCCAGGAGTGTTTTTCTCATGGTGATGGCAAAGAGAGAAAGCCTGGTACCCCAAATCTATTCCAATCTTGTGCATACATCACTGGGCTAACATCCCACTGGCCAGAGCAAGTCTCATGGCCAAACTCAGAATCAGAAGGTAGGTGTATTCCATATTTAGAGGAAGGGAAGAGAGTGAAATATTGGGACAATAATTATTGTCAACAATTATTGTCCACTGCTATAATGTACAGGATGTGGTGATTTTAAAACATGCCTGTAAATTCTTTGATACTCCTCCCATCAAGAGGCAAAATCTAGGTTCCCTCCCTTTGAAACTAGGCAGGACTTTGTGATTCCCTCAAAGAGCAGAATGTGCCAGAAGTGACACAGTGGGGCTTCCTAGGTCTCTGCCAATGTTTCATAGAAACACTCTCAACCCATGTGAGAAGTCTTGCCACCCTGAGGTTGCTGCGTGGAGATACCACGAGGGAAGACCAGACAGAGAGAGGCTAGGGAACCTCCAGATTCCCACTGAGGAGTCCTTGAAGAGGAATGCAGACAGCACATCTCTCAGACAAGGACTGCTCATCCAAGCCCAGTTAACCCCCTGACTTTGAGCGAAACAAATGATTGTTCCTGTTTTAAGCCATTGTTTTGGGGTGGCTCCTTATGCAGTGTTAAATTACATGAAAATCAAGGTTACAATTACTAACAAAGAATGGAACTCAGGGGTTAATCACAGCTCCTCCACTTGCCACCCAGTCTGTGACCTTGGATAAGCCTTGTGACCCCTTCTGAGCCTCAGCGTCTCCATTTATAAAACGGCCATGTTCCTGGCCTCATATGGTTACTGTCAAATTACATCAAACACATAGTTCAGGCCAGGGTCAGAGGAGGATCTCAGTCAATGTTAATTGAATAAATAACCACTTATGGTTATATTTGACTCATAGAGTGTAGGAGGTAGCAGGCTAAAAACTCTCTGGGGAGAGACTAGGGATCAAAAATGGGCAAATTGAATGACTGAAACAGAGCTATGGTTTAGCCTAGACTACAAAATATGGCTATCAGAGGTCGTTGAGTGCATTATGTGTGTGCAGGTGTGTGTGTGCATGTATGTGTGTGCACACGCACATGCATATGTTTCAAGTCTTCCTTTTAAAAGGAAGCTGATAAGAGAGTAGAACTTAAAAGTTCTTATCATGAGAAAAAAAATGTTAACTGTGTGTGTGAATAGATAACTAAATTTATTGTGATAATCATATATATATATATCAAATTGTTATGTTGCACACCTTAAATTAACACAATGTTATATATCAATTATATCTCAAAAAAACTGAACGAAAGAAAAGGAACCTGACATCTTTCAAAGCCTTGATTGATGTGTGTGAAATTTGTTTCCTGGGACCCTCCAGGGAGCTCTTTCTTGTTTGCCAAGCTTTATTTCATTGTTATAATGACAATGCTCTGTGTTTATATAATTTATTTGAGGTGATGTTTTAGGCAGGCTGATAAAAGCTGAGACTAATGAATCCTTATAGGCTTCTTTTCGTAGATCTGATAGCCATCCTGTTTGAGTTTTTCTCCAATCTCAGCTACCAAAGAATTCTTCCTTTTTAAAAAACTTTTTATTGACAAGCAAGATACATACATGCAGAAGGCACCCACATCCTAGGTGTACAGCTCAATGAATTTTTATAAAATGAATACACCCAAATAACCAACACCCAGATCAAGAAACAGACTATTTCCAGCATCTCGGATGTCCCCCTTACACTCCCTCCCAGTTCCTACCTGGTGTGCCACCAAAGGAAATCACAATCACAATTTAAAATAACATTGTTTAGTTTCCCCAGTTTTTACTTTTTATATAAACAAAATCATACTCTTAGTAGGCTCTTGTGTCTGGAGTCTTTGGCTCAATGTGCTGTATAGGAAGTACATGAGTTTCTGGTGCATACTTTGGGTCCTTCATATTCTTTGCTACATGATTTTATGAATAAACAGTAATTTGCTTGTCCATTCTACTATTGGTGGGTGGTTTTCAGATTTGCTTCCCATCTACCTGTCTCTCCAATGTGCAGAGTATTTAACGTTGTCATTAACACCTAGAACATTTACTTGGAACCTGACAAAAAGAAGAAAGTTTCTCTTCTCAATTCAAATCCATTCCCCTCTGGTTGCCCACCTTGCTCATGTGTCTTCACTGCTACTCTGGCCTCTCCCTCAGCCAGATTTCAAGGGGTGGTTGGGAGAAACTCAGTCCCTTACCTCCCTTAACCTTCCTTCTGACCACCAATCTCTGAATCCCACCCCAAAGGCTCTTTTCTTTTCTTTGCACTGTTAAGATGTAAGTACTCTGGAAGGCAGGTTCTCTTGGGCCTTCTGTCATTTGCCCTCCAGGGAGAAAAAAGCAACAAGACTTTTTCTGAGAATTGGTCTGGACCAGGGATCCAGTGGCACTTGATATCTGAGGGAAGAGGTTTTTCATTTAAGAAGGAAGGGAGAAGGAAAGTTCCAAAAAACAAGGGTAGGGACTTTGAGTACAAATTCAGTGTGGCACTGTGATTGGGTTAGACCTGGGATTGGTTAAAGCCCAGTATGAAATACTGTCTTTAATGCAACCTAATCCTAAAGCGTAACTTTATATGATGTCTTTCTAAGGAAGAAAAAATATTGCAACTAAAATTGTGGCATCCTGCTTTCTTATCATTTAGAATTTATCTTTAACTTATCGAAAGAGCTCTTTCAGATTCAATTACACAAATTATTTTTTATCATATATTCTTGAGTGAACATAAACACAAGCAAAATTTATTATTTAGTGTATTCTAACTTCGTTAACATCAGAGTCCAGTGTTTTGATTAACTTTTGACTCCAAGTTGTTAATTCCTGCAGTCTCCCCTCTCTCGTGACAATATGGTCCCTAGTGCCATCAAGAGCCTTGTTGGTGTATCAATTCTTTGTATAATCCACGCAAGAACTGAAAGCCTTTGGCTTTGGGCTCTTAATCTGGTTTTGCAATTATGGAAAGCTAGTCTGCTTTCAATTCCCTCTTTGGGAGGGCTGCCAAACACATATTTCACCTTGCTCTCACCCTGCCTGAGTCAGGTGCTCCGCTGTTGGCTGCAGCCACCCTGCAAGTTTTGATATTGGTGCTTTTGATTTTGGAGCATGTACAGGCCATAGCTACTACCTGACTGCTTCCTAGAGGAGGTGGTTGTAAGGGATCTATGATAATAAGATGTGTCCCAGTTTCAGAGCTGTGTCTTTGAATCAGTGCAATGCCACAGCCCCACAGCTACCTGCAGGTTGTCTCTGCTATCCTTCAGAGAACCATGACTTTACAGAAGTCTGCTGCCTTGTCACAGATTATAGCCTGTGTCTGAACACTTGATTTTTCTTCATCTTTCTGAAAATATTGTATGTAAACTGATTATATTGCTCCACTTACCACACTCCTCCAAAGCAAACCTGTGACACAGCTCTGATTTTTCTGGAGCAAAATGAAAAAATAATATCAGCCTTCAGACCCAGAAGAGCTATGGATGTGTTCATTGTCTAGTGGCAAAATGATTCCTCATCAAAGCAATCCCAGGGAGTGTCAAGGGCTGTGCAGCCTCTCACTTCCACTGGTCTTTGTTACACTTACCCTCTTTGTCGGGTGAGCCATGTGTCTGGACTGATGAGAATGAACCTGTGTGAAGAGCAAAGGCTTAATTTTCTGCTTGATTTTTCCTGGTTAGCCCAAGGATACACTTGGGCACTGGCAGATGGATGCTCCATTCTTCATTGCTGCTCCATTAAAGGGCTGCTGCAGACTCCTACAAAAAAGTTTGTTTTGTTTGTGTTTTGGACAGAAGTTTATTCAGAAAAATACTCAGGCAATTCCCCAGGGAAAATTTAATCTTGTTTTTAATGGCTTGGGGGTCTGGAGAGTCAATATTCATCTCTTCAACTTCAGAGCTTGCCTGAGAAAGGGCTTGGAGGGAGGAAAGGTGATGGCTCATTTTTCTTTTAAGAGTTTTACAGTGGATGGTTCAGCAGCATCATAGCCAGACTGAGGGGCTCTGCCTATTCTACATATAGATTTTGGACAAATTTAGTTTCTTAGCAAGCTTCCTGGAGATATGTATGAAGAGATTTACTTTCATTAAAGAGATGCTCTGAGCTTTGGAAAAGAAAACAATGCTTGAGGTTTGAACAAAAGAGAAACTGTTCTGCTGAGATGGAGGGAAGGCTTTTGCCCAAGCTCTAAGAAAGGAGAAGTGGAAGAGAGGAATGGAGAAGTGGAAGAGAGGAAAGGAGAGGGAGATGGTGTGAGGCTAGGGGTTAGCAGGAGACCCCGCATTGGAAGTTTAAATAATTGATCCCAATTCTTCTCACTTTCACCATGGTAAAAACATGTCTAGGGAATCTGCAGGACCAAGGACCGTGAGGAACACATGAAGAGTAGTAGACCTAGACCCAACCCACAGCTTGTGACAAGCCCATTCATGTCTCCAGTAGATCAGTCAAATCCCAGCCAATTCACTAATATGTGATCAGGGAATATTGTTGTATACCACTGTGTTTTGGAATTGTTTGTTACATAGCATGTTGTGGCAATAGCTGACCAATATAGAAGTCTTTTTTTTTTTTTACCTTTTCAAACCTTTAGTAAAATCAATAAACTCATAAAATGCTTGAGAAAAATGATTTTTTCAAAATTAGAAACTAGCTAGGGGTTGAGCTTATGTCTGAATTACAAGGGAGTACTGAGGGAATAAGTAGCTTTTGGGAGAAAGCCCTAGATAAAGAGAGGATAGCTTTAACACCTCACATGGGCATGGAGATTGGAGCTGGGAGAAGTTTTACCAGATCCCTGAGAGGACCAGACCACCCAGCTGACATCTGGTTTAAGAAAGGGCATGCAATTATGGAGACAGGCAAGTCCAAAATCTTCAGGGTGGGCCAGCAGGCTGGAAAGAGTTGATGTACTTCTGGGCCTGGCAAAATTCTCTCTTGCAAGTCAGTCTTTTGCTCTATTCAGGCTTTCAACTGAATGGACAAGGCCCACACACGTTATGGAGAGCAGTCTGCTTTGCTCACAGGGCACCAATTTAAAAGTTAATCTCATCCAAAACTACTCTCACCAAAATATCCAGAATAGTGTTTGACCATATATCTGGGCACTATGGCCCAGTCAAGTTGACGCATAAAATTAACCAATACAATGGATTTTAATCTTCTGGCCCAGAGAAAAAGAAACCCATTTGCTCCATGTTGGCAAGTTGTGAGTTCAACAAGATGACAAGCATCTGACTGGAGTGTTTTTATTCATTCCTCAGTTGCATCCCAGTGGAAGTGATGAGAATGTCATTGAGGAAATTTTGAGCTGGACCTACTGAATTCACCCAGCTTTGTCAAAATGTAATTTCTAACATTCTTTAAAAAGTCTTTTACTGAGTTGTGGTATACATCCACAATATGCACAAGTTAGTATAGCTCGATACGTTTTCACAAAGTGAATTAGCCCTGGATCAAAATATAGAACATATGAGCACCCTAGAAGTCCCTCTCATGTTCCCTCTTAGTCCGTATCCCCTTCCTAAGGATAACCACTACCTCCCTTCTAAGAACATAGATTAGTTTTGCCTGCTTTGTACTTTGTGGTAGTTGTATTTTCCGAAGATGGCTGCACTAACATATCCCATCCCCCCTCTTCTGAAAATGTGATGCTGACATTCCTTCATTGAGAGGCAGGGTCTCTGTTCTCCCCCTTTAAATATTGTGAACCAGTGACCATGGTGGAAGTGATACCGTGTGGCTTCTGGGGCTGAGTTATATAAGTCAGTATGACTGCTTCCTGATCCTTTTGGGATGTTCACCCTTGGAACCCAACCACGTCCTGATCCTTTTGGGATGTTCACCCTTGGAACACAGCCAGGCTATGTATATATGTTTCAACCACAGCCCCTGTGGAGGTCCCAGCTGACATCTACAATTCACCACCATACACATGAGCAAAGAGCCTTCAGATGATGGAGCCTCCAGCTTTCCAAGCTTCTCAACTACCTGAGAGTAGAATAGAGTTGAGCTGTTCCCTACTGAACTCTGCCCACATTCAGATTCATGAACCAAACAAATATTGTTGTTGTTTAAAGTCACTAACTTGGAATCATTTGTTAAACAACAAGAGATAACTAGAAAATAATTTATACAAATAGCATCATACAGTATGAATATTTACATTCATCATTATGTCTATGAAATTCTTCCATGTTGTCAAGTTTAATGGTTTATTTGTAAATGGTTTATTCGTATTGTTTCAGAGTATGTGATTATATGAAAAACAGAAATTTATGTATTCATTGTACTGTTGACAGACCTTAGTTGTTTCTAGTTTTGTGCTATTAATATAAGCCAAACATTCTAGTATATGTTTTTTGGTAAACAAAGTGTGTATTTCTGTTGAGTACGTCCCTAGACTTGGAACTGCTATGCCACAGAGTATATCTATGTTCTACTTTCATAGTTACTGCCAAAGAGCTTGCTAATATTCTTTCTAAACAGTTATTAAAATCATTTTCTCAGTAGAGTGAGAAAATTTTCTCAGTAGAGTGAGAAAATTTTCTTAGTAGACTGACCTGAAGTTTGATCCAGTATAGGGAGAGAGGTGAAATCAATCATAGATGTCTTAGTCATCTCTAGAAAAGACTCTAGGTCATGATTGTTTAGTTTATTCACTCTGTAACCCCAAGGCCTAGTAGGCTTGCAAGGAACATAAACTTTAACAGCATCAATTTGCAGGATGGAAGCCTCTGTTGTAACATGACCATGGAGAAACACTTTTTGGTATTTCCGCTTTCCCTTTAACATATCCGTGAAGACACACAACGAGTGAAAATTTGGCTTCATCTTTAGAAACTATCATTACCACAGTCCAATGAAGTTTCTTAGAGGCATTTCATATTAAGAAGATTCCTGAACCACACACCATAGACTCTATCCTCTAAATCAGATTAGTCCAGAAAGATCCCAATGAAGGCAGGAAAAGGCTAAGTCATCCTTTTATGTGATCTTTAGTTTACATTCTAAATGAAAATGAAATCCAACAGGTGTAGAACCCTCAATACACAATTGAAGTGATTACAATATGAGGAATCATGACCAAGATCACACAGCCCAGGCAAAGACATCCACGTCACCATTGCCACCTGCCCAGTAACAGTTGTGAGGATGATACTGACTGTGGCCTTGATTTCAGGGGTGATGAAATGTGAAAAAAAATGTGCGTGTTAGAACTGAGACAACATAGCACTTTGAGTATCACTTCCAGCCACAATTCTTCTATTCATGAGGGCAACTTACTTTGTATTTGGATTGTACGTGTTGATTTTTACTTCAATCAGCTTAGACAATTAAAGATTATCTTGAATATGATTTCCAGTTTTTATTATGAGCTTGGAATAATATCAGACCTTCTCAGTGTCTCTATGCCTGAATCTGTCAAATTGTCAGGATGGATATTTTCCTGAAAGGTAATAGGAAGAAGCATTCCATGCTCCTTTTCGCTGCCATAAAAAAAGAGGCTCTGGGGTGCTCCTAGAAGGGACTGTACCCTTGGGAATGATGTCTTGAATATTTGGGCCTGGACATCACCCCTGGAGCTAACAATGCCTAGGGAAGCTGCTGAGAGGTGTGAGATGTGGACCAAGGAGAGAGAAGGACCTGGGAGTAAGAGAGAGAGAGAGATTGAGAAGAGAGAAGCAACAAGAATGCAGTAGACCAAGAAGGAAGGAAAATGTGAAAAATGAGAGGAAATGAGAGAAAGCTACATCTGATAAAGATTAGTCAGTGCTTCAGTGGGCCTCAGTGGGCTGCTCCCCTGTACTTTGGGTATATTGCACAAAATAATGAACTTGAAGCATTCTTGTGACCTTTGTTTTCCTAATCTATAAAATGGAATTATTGTTATTATTATCCCATATGTCCTTGTGTTATGAAGATTCATTGAGATGATATCTACATGGTCCTTACCTCAGCACCTGGTGGTGGGCAGGGTGATAAATGCTAATAAATATAGTGAATGATAAAATTCTACACAATTTGTTATTTACTATCTGACAGTGATCAGATAGTAAATAACAAATCTTCCTCTGATCAACAAATAGCAATCATTTTCCTCTGGAAAACAGTCTGGTTACCTTTTTTCATACTACTGTGTATAAATAAGCATTTTCAAAATAGAGTGTCACTAGGTAAATGTAATTGAGGCAAATATGATGATATATAAGAGACTTTGGAATCCTGCAGAGCCCCAGGACAATGTCGGAAATACCATTTGCCATGGGGAGTAGAGGCTATTGATTAGAAGCTTATGCCCTGCCAAAGTTTGAATCCCGGTTCTCCCACTTATCAGCTGAATGACTTTGGGTGAGTTCTATATCTCTCTGAGTTTCAGTTTCTTATCTGTAAAAGGGAAATAATAACAGTATCTATTACATAGAGTTGTTATAGAAGGTAAAAATGATTAGGGAGGTGAACGCTTATACAGATCTAGGCATATAGTTAGCACTCAATACTTACCAGCTATTACATTTGCAATGGATGGATAAATCAGGGTTATATTTATAGGGAACCCTGGTTAGGTGAATGCTGAAAACCATTTACTCTAGGTCAGACCAAAGAGTGTGGAATACAGATTCTAAATGAATCCTCCTTGCCCCATGAACTCGGCTCTCTTTGCTGATGGCATGTGTCAAGATGAGACGGGACACGTGACTCATTGTGGGGAAGTTGTAATGAGCACTGAACACAATTGGCAGGCAGCAAGAGGCAAGTTCCTATGCCAAGATTTGGTCAACAGAAGGCAGTATCTTCCGGAAGATATGTATCAAGCTGAAGATGAAAGTATTCTGGTTTTCCAAAGGCTCTGACACAATATATCAAGCATTGCATAATTACTTTTATTTCCTTAGCTCTTTTATCAAGGGACCATTTATGTTTTTTTTTTTTTTGAAGAGTGCCTGTTCCCTCCTACTGTCCCTATGGCCTCATTCCCATCAGGGCACCAGGAGTGGCTTTCAGGTTGTGAGGAAGTAAGAAAGAGACTCCTACAAGGGAAGGACCTGGGCATCTGCTGATGGGTTGTAACTCGGGAGCCACCATCATAGGCTTCACAGTCCATGTAAGATCTGAAGGCTGAAGTACAGGGAGTGGGTGAGACTGGCCTGTTGCACAGAGCAGACCCACGGTTGCCCAAAGATTTGTGTAGAGGTCCTTCTCCTTGGTTGCCCAGCTTTAGCACTACTTCCTTTCTGGGTTTGGAGAATTTTCCAACCTATTTATCTTGGTGGAGTACAGAACTTACTCCTCAAATATAGTGGCTAAAAAACAGGCAAGATGCAGGTGTATGCCTTAGATCCTACCAGCTCAGAGTCACCTCCTTCATTTTCATACCCTGGTCTAGTAGCTAGAGCTGGAGAGAAGCAGAAGCTGGACAGAGTCTATCCAGTGTGCTGGTAGCAGTGATGGGGGCTGTCACATTCCTTGACACCATAGTGATGATGGTTCCAACAGTAGTGTACACCGTAGCTGGACACTGTGTCCAGTGTGGTCAGTAGCAGTGGCACTGTGCTTCTACTTAATCCCCGACACCTTCCAACCTATTCTTCACCCTTTTCTGTCCTGATGGGTGTCCTGAGAGGCTGACCTTTCTGGACCACATCACTTGACTCTCCTGCCTCAGTCTTCCAGTTGGTTTTGGTCACTTGGTGGCACCAGAAGGAAAAAAGAAGACAGAGGTCAAGGTGCTTCTTCCCGCCTTCCTGCCTGCCTGAGGCCAAGTTTCTGAAAGTGGCTGTGTCTTTTTATGACTATGGCTCCTGTCCAGTAGCCCCTCCTCTAGGACTGCAATGCTCACTTGGTTCCAGTTCATGCTGAGGATGGTGATGACTTGTTGCCCTCACTAGTCTCTGGGTGCTTCAACAGGCCCCATTTTTATTCTTTTAATCCTTGTCACTTTAATAAATTCGTTTCTTAAACTGCTCAAAGTTGATTTCTGTTCCCTGTTTTTGCTGAACTCTTAGGACACCTTTCTGCTCAGACTTGGATCTTGAAAAATTGTTGCTTTCCCTGTTGCTGGTGTTAAGATTGAAAAGCTGTCCCATGGGTAGTATGATGAAGGAGTGCCTTGAATTTAAGCCCATGTGGAGGGGCCAGTCCTGGGTGTTCTTTGATCAAAACTGCTTTATGAAAAATATCTTGAGTCAGTTTTAATAGGTACTGGACTGTATATGACCAGGCAAAGGATTCCTCTGGCAAGCTGTGGGAAATTGCCAAGACTGTAAAAAGGGCCGCACTTGTTCATTCCTTGTCATATCCATCTCTCTTGCAGTGTGACTTTGCAGCAGCTCTTGTAGAGAGGGAAGTCTATTTATATATCCCTTTTATCTGTTCGACTTGCTTTAGTCAATAGAATGAAAGGGAGATGATGGTGGGCCAGTTTTGGGCCTGTGCCTCCAGAGGCCATGCATATTTCTGCTTGCTTTTTTTAGATTCCTGCCTCTACCATGTAAATAAGCCAGGGCTGAGGGAGGAGAGGCTTAATGCTCAGGAGCCAAGTTGTCCCAGTTGAGGCCCTAACACCTGAGAGAGCCCAGACAGGATCAACACAGCCCCTTTACAGCTGGCTGCAGACACATGAGGGCATCTAGTTGAGATCAGAACTGCCCAGCTGAGCCCAGTCTACATTTCTGACCCACAGAATTATGAGCTACGTATGTTTTTATCATTTTAGAGAATTTTTTTTAGAGCTATACCTAATCGATACACTGACCTTTGGGAGGCCTAGCAATAATTCCTAAGGGCATGGTGGGTAGGTGGCCATTTAGGTCACATCAGACTATTTACAAGCTAACCCATCAATAAGCTCATTTCTCTTTAGGAGGAAATAAAGAAAATCTCTTTGCTATTGAGCCTAATAAGTGAGAGAGGAAAGTAGCAAAGCATCTACTACTGCCCTCAGCATCTATCTTGGAGCTCAGAGCTGATATTTATAGTTTATCTGGTATCACTCCTCTCTCAACACTGCTTCCTCTGTCCTGATTCTTCTGTTGCTTTATCTATGGAAGCAGCTGCTAGCCTGTATTTCTGCTGTGTCTGTATTTCAAAGCTAATACTACTTCACAGAATGCAGACTGCAAAAGCAAAGAATTTCCATGTCATGCCTGTTCAGCTAGCTTCTGAGCCATCAAGAAAGAGTGGGAACCTGCTTCCGTGTTTCTCCCAATAGGAAATTAGCAAACACAATATAATAAAATTGCCCCAAATGGGAAGGATTAATGCAAGGATGTGAGATGGCCAGGAGCAAAAAATGTAATCAGGAACAATGGCGGGTAATGAATGGAGGAAAATGAGATCTCCCTGGGTGGCACCCAGAGCCCAGTCTCGCTGTTCCTTCCCTCACAAATTCCTTTTCTCCAGGCTTCCTAGGCGGTTTTGTTTATCAAACGCTTGCCACTGGCTTCTTTGCACCATGCTCCCAGTCACAGGGCTGGGTAAGCTCCCAGGGATAGTAGGCCCCTGTGTTCCAGGTGGCCCAGGCCCATATGTTTCTCAATGAAAGGATGTTACAAACCCAATCTGACTCCTGACTGGCTCACACCTCTTCTCCTAGATGACTTGACTGCTCTTGGAATCCACATCCTGTATCTATAAAATGTCCTTAGTGTGAATTCAGAGTAGGGGAATGACTTAGGTTTATGTGCCCTTATATCTGTCAGATTGGAGAACTATCAAATTTGTTTTTAACTTCAACCCCAAGAGGGAAGAAGAGAGGAGAATGAGGCAGTCTGCAACCATGGTCACCACAGAAAGAAGTGGGATTGGCAGCAGGCAATGAGGAGTTCTCTTTTTGGCAAGTTTCTGTATTTGGGAGTCCTAAACCTGGCGACTTTTCAAAGTTAGAACTAGACTCCTCAAGAGGCAATTTCTTCTGTGATGATAGTAATTTTGGGGTGGTCTGGCTTCTTGGAGATCTGTGTGACTTGTGTTGGGGTGGCCATATGACTATGTCCAAAAGACTCAAATGGGTAAACAAAGACCTGAAGCTTTGAAACGAACTCAAACTGTTCTCCAGAAAGGTTGAGTCCACATCTGGTCTTTCTGGGTGTGTGTGAGAGAGCTCATTGATCTAGATTTTCATCAGCACTGGGGATCATCATGAAAATAATGAGTGGGCAATGATATGTCATATTGATTGCATCCTTTGATAACCAGACAGAAAATATGTTCAATTTGATACTTTTTTCTTTTGTAAATTACTTAAGGTTTTGTTTTGTTTCCTATCTGTCCTTTTTTCTTTTGTGGTTTTAAAAATTGATTTTTAAAGGTTCAATATGTGTTAGCTATTATTTTTATACTACAGATTATATACCAAATTGGCATCACCAATTAATAGGACACTTTTGTAAGTTAAATTATCTTTCAATATCAAAGCTATCAAACAATTATTTCTCCTATATGTTGCACATCTTTTTTCCCCTGGATCGAATTTGACTTTTAGCTTTGACTGTATGGGTGTGTTTTCACCATTCTAAAAATCACACCTGCTAATTCCCTTTTACCATGTAAGGTAACATTCACAGATTCCAGGAATTAGGATGTGGACATATTGTGGGGAGGGGGGGACATTATTTAGCCTAACACAGGGTCACTTGATTAGCCTTTTGGAAAATAATTTCTATATTAGTCAAGGCCAATGGCTCCAAATAGACCATTTCTCCTGGGTCTTTGAACTTGACAATGTATTTCATAATTTATGAGGGGAAAATTGGAGGCAGCAAGGCCCCAAAACAATGCTCCTTGGCAACTCCTAAAAGGCCAAACACTTAATAAGCCAATATTGATGGAGTTTGAGGCCATGTACACAAGCCGAAGGTATCATGGGGCAACATGTCCAGGAGAACATTTACAAAAACAAACTCCCAAATGTCAAATAAGTTACAGATCAAGGGGAGAGAAGTTGAAAACAGGCCACAGTGTCATAAAAGGTAGCCTTAAGGAAGCAGTCAGAACTACTGGGATAGATTTGCTGCTTCTCCCAGAACATAGCCTGTGGGCTTTTCAGGGGTTTTGGCTGGTTTGTTTTCATTCCCTGCTTTAAAGCTCTAGAGTTTTAAAGCATTCTGCCACTTGCTTCACTCTCTGCAAATGTGTAGGAAATTTTGCATCAGCCACATCAGAGGGAATTTCACAGCCATCTTTGCTTAGTCTAAAGTCAGCACTGGAAAAAGACAGTGTTACTGAATCCTTTCAGCCCACTGATGCTTTCAGACGCATGGAAGCACACTTAGGAGATAGTCAAGGAAGGACAATGTGGATCTGCTTTCTTGATGGGGCGGACCTAGAAGGCTTGCTATTTCTGGGTAGTACAAAGAAATCACAGCCCCTGACCAGACAAATGAAAATAGAAAATGTGCAGCCACTATGGAATACAGTATGAAGGTTCCTCAAAAAATTAAAAATGGAATTACCATATGATCTAGCAATTCCGCTTTTGGGTATATATTTCAAGGAAATGAAATCACTACCTCAAAGAGATATCTGTACCTCCATATTCATAAACACATTATTTACAGTAGCTAAGATATGGAAACAACCTAAGTGTCAATTGATGGATGACTAGATAAAGAAATGGAATACTATTCAGCCAGAAGAAGGAAAAAAATCACATCATACAATATGGATGAATTTTGAAGACATTATGCTAAGTGAAACAAATCAGGCAGAGAAAGACAAATACTATATGATATCATTTATATGTGGAACCAAAAAAATAAAAAGACACCCAAACTTATAAATACCGACAACAGAGTGGTGGTTGCCAAAGCGTGGGAGGTGGTGGGGAGAGTGTGAAGTTGATTATAAAATAAATAAGTCATGGGGATATAGTGTACAGCATGGTGACTATAGTTAATAATACTCTGTTGCACATTTAAGTTGCTAAGAGAGTAAATCTTAAAAGTCATTATGAGAAAAATAAATTTTTCTAACTATGTATAGTGGTGGATGTTAACTAGACTTAATGTGATGATCATTTTGCAATATGTACGACTTTCAAATAATTGTTTTGTACACCTGAAACTAATGTTATATGTCAATTATATCTCAATCAAAAGAAAGGGAAATGTGGTTTGGGCAGGAAGTAAAGCCCCAAGACCTTGAAAATAAGACTCCATTTGGGGCATAAATGAAGAAAATCCTGGGAAAACTGATGAAGAATGACTGAGTGGATGTTCTCTCCCTCTCTATTGTTTCATTCCCTTGCCAGAGTCTCTGTCTCTGTCTCTGTCTCCCCCTCCCTGTCCCTGTCTTTTCCTCTTTCTCTCTCACACACACCCTTTTGATCATGCAGGTGGCCATAATTCCAAATATGGTAAAAGGAAAATATTTCTTTCTAAATAGGCAGTGTGAGAGAGTAAGATCTAGGGGATCTTAATTCTGGTCTGAATCTCCCTTATTAAGACCCCAAACTTTTATGGACTCTTTGTAAAAGCTTTACCTAAATTAGTGGTTTTTAATATTTTTGGGTGTCAGGAACTCCAAGAATCTCATGCTAATAGTTATACTTTTTAATGGAAAGATTTTATAAAACCATAGTGTCCTGCTTGCATCCCACCAAAGCAGACACTTCAAAACAAGGGCTTGAGGATGGGAAAAAAAAATGGCTCAGAAGATGGAGGCTTTGTTCATCCCATTTACGAGCACATCAAAACTGTGACAGAAACATGGAGCAAATAGCAAGTAAAGTTGCCTGGGATCTAGATGAACAGAAGCACTACAACTAGGGAGAAAAATAATCAACTTGCAACAGTAGAAGGTAGGAGGAGGTGAAAATGCTCGGAGGCTTGGTCTCGAGCGGCTGAGTGGGACAGAGGCCATAGCAGTGGTGGCCTGCAGCTGCACATACCTCTTAAAGGGGCCCTGTCCACGCACGGGCTTTCGCAGTGACAGACCTACTCGCTTTGAGCGTCAGTGCTGGGTAGGCTGCTGGGGGAGGGAGGTCGGGCACCAAGGACTTACAGGGGGACACTGAGTTGTCAGAGTGAGGGCCAGAGGTGAGGCTCTCTCCTAGACAGAAGTGCCAGTGGTATCCATTGTTCTTCTTTTGAGCCCTTTCCCCCTCCCACTGTGGGGACTCAGCATTGCCATAGCTGAGATGTCATCAAACTGTATAACAGAGGTCGCTCCGCCCAGAGGATTCCCTGAAACTCCACCTCACCAACTCACAGCCCCACCCAAGTCACATCCAGTAGTGCCCTCAGCGAGTCCTGTGCCCTTTGCTGAGCAGCAACAAGACTCACACTGATAGTGGCTGGCCTCAGTTCGTTGCATAACTTCTTGAGGCAACAATAAGCACAGCATCTGTGGACTGCTTTCTAAATCTTAACAGGAGGCCCCAGAGGGGCACAGGTTGAGATTAAACTTGGCCTGCAGCTGAACTCTTCTCAGGACTGTGCCACTGGACACCTACTACACAAAGCCACATTAGTAAGACCGTGAGACTTAAGAGCTTTGCTTAGAACATAGAAACAGACACAGAAAGACAGCCAAAATGGGACGACAAAGAATCAGAAACCATATGAGAGAATAGGACAGAGATCTGGAATAATGGAGTCAAGCAACTTAATAGATACAGAGCTCAAAACTCTGATTATAAAGATGCTCAATGAACTTAGGGGAGGTATAGATAAAATCAGTGAGAACTTTAACAACGAGATAAAAAATATAAAAGTGGAAATGGAAATTATAAAAGGGAACCAGTCAGAAATGAAGAACACATTATCTGAGATGAAGATGAAATTAGAGAGGCTCAACAGAGTGGAGAAAGAAGAGAACTGAACTACTGATATAGAGGATGGGGAAGCTAAGGACTCCCAATCAGAACGGCAAGAACAAAAAAAGCCAAGACTATAATAATAATTTAAGGAGCCTATGAGACACAATTAAATGTAAAAATATTCATATCATAAGGGTACCTGAAGGAAAACAAGAAGTTGAAGAATGATTTGGAGAAATAGTGATGGAAAATGTCCCTATAGAAAATGTTGGAAGGACTTCTTTAAGAAGAAAAAATGTATCAAAAAAATAAAGAATGGTAATAACTACAGTCCTATCAACAAATACTGCAAATGGAAAAGAATTAAGTGCTCTAACCAAAAGAAAGAGTGGCTGAATAGTTAAGAAAACAAGACCCCTACATATGCTGCCTATAAGAGATTCATTTCAGATTAAAAGACACACACACAGACTAAAAGAAGGGGGATGGAAAAAGATATTGCCTTGATGGACCTAGAGGGTATTGTGCTGAATGAAATGAGTTGGAAAGAGAAAGGCAAATATGACAGAAATTCATGTACATGTGGAATCTAAAGAACAAAATAAACAACAACAACAACGAAAACAGAAATAAACTCATAGTACAGAGAATATTTTGAGGGCTACTAGATGGGAGGGACAATGAAAAAGGGCAAAGGGATTAAAAAGTACAAATGGATAGTTACAAAATAGACATGGAGATATAAAGTGTAGCATAAGGAAAATAGTTAATAATGTACTAAATATGTAAGTGGGAAGAGGGGTATTAGATTTAGTGGAGTGATCACTTTGTGAGTTATATAAATATCTAATCATTATACTGTACAACTAAAACTAATATATTATTGTATGCCAGCTATAATTTTAAAAAACTCATTGAATTGTACAGTATAAATATGATCAACCAATTGTCTATTATATTTCAAAAAAGATAAAAACTAAAAAAAAAAAAAGAATAGACAAATCCTCTTGTCATTTACCTTTACATTTAGAAACAAAGTTCAGAACAATAAAATTTTTCACTCAAAAACAAAACAGGGGCAACCAAAATAGTGTAGATGATAGAGGCTCTGTTCATCCCTCTGGCGACCAAATCTAAGTTGTGACGGAAACAAGGAGCAGCAGCAAGGGAAAACCGCCTGGGATCTTGATGAACAAGCCATATAACTAGGGAGAAATACAAGAAAGCACCTTGCAACGGCAGAAGGTAGAACAGAGTGAGAACACGGGGCTGCCTGGTCCCCAGCTGTTGAGTGAGATGGAGGCTGCAGCAGTAGCAGAGGCAGATGCTTCTTAAAGGGGCTGTGGCTGCGAGTGGATTTTCACAGTGACAGACCTGCTCGCTCTGAGCACCAGTGCTGATTCGGCTGCCCACTAGGGCACCAGGGACTTACAGGGAGACATTGTCGGAGAGAGAGCCGAGGTGAGACTCATTCTGTACAGAAGTGTCTGCAGAATCCATTGTTCCCTGTTGAGCCCTCACCCCTACTAATGCGCAGACACAGCGTCTCCATTGCCGTGAGGTCATCAGACTGGATAACAGAGGTAACTCCACCCAGAAGATTCCCTGAAACCCCGCCTCCCCCATCTCGCAGCCCCACCCAAGCCACATCCAGGTTTATCCTCAGCAAGTCAGGTGCTGCTTGCTGAGCAGTGCCTAGACTCACACTGGAGGCAGCTGGCCTAGGTTTCTGGAGTGGCCTTTTGAGGCACCTATAAGCACAGCACCTGTGGATTGCTTGCTGAATGTTAACAGATGGCCCTGGAGGGGCAGAGATTTGAGCTAAATTTCGCCTGTAGCTGAGCCCCTCTCAGGGCTGTGCCACTGGACACTTACTTCACAAATCCATGCTAATAAGACTGGGAGACTTAGAAGCTTTGCTTAGTACATAAAAACATACATGGAAAGGCAGCCAAAATGGGAAGACAAAGAGGCAGAAACCATATGAGAGAAGAGAACAGAGATCCAGATATAATGGAGTTAAGTAATCTAACAGATGCAGAGTTGAAAACACTGGTTATAAAGATGCTCAATGAACTTTTGGTTAAATTCAGTGAGAACTTCAACAAAGAGATAAAAAACATAAAAATGGAAATGAAAATTATAAAAAAGAGCCAGTCTGAAATGAAAAACACATTATCTGAGATGAAAAGTATATTAAATGGAATAAACAAAGGAACAAACTGAATGAATAGAGAAAAGGATCAAATGCCCTATCTAGAGGACGGGAAAGCCAAGGAAACTCAATCAGAATAGCAAGAGATAAGATGCTGAAACTATAAAAATAATTTAAGGAGTCTATGGGACACTATTAAGGGTCCAAATATTCATCTGATTGGCATAACTGAAGAAAATCAAGATGTTGAACAACTGTTTGAAGAAATAATGATGGAAAAATTTCCTAACCTGGTGAAGGAAATGGACATAAAACCCCAGGAAGATCAGAGAATTCCAAAAATCAAGGATCCAAAGAGGCCCACACCAAGACACTTCATAATTAAAATGCCAAAAGTTAAAGACAAAGAAAGAATATTAAAAGCAACAAGAGAAAAACAGATAGTTACTTATAAGGGAAAACTCATAAGACTGGCAGCTGATTTCTCAAAAGAAACTATGCAGGACAGAAGGGCTTGGAAAAAAATATTCAACAGGATGAAGACCCAAGATCTACAACCAAGAATAATTTATCCAGCGAAGCTATTGTTTAGAGTTGAAAGATAGATAAAGAGCTTTCTAGACAAAAACAAGCTGAAGGAATTTATCACCACCTATATTACAGGAAATGTTGGAGGGATTTCTTTAAGAAGAAAAAACATGTATCAAAAAGAGGAATAAAGAATGGCAACAACTACATTCCTATCAATAAGTACCTCAAATGGAAAAAGAATTAAGTGCTCCAACTAAAAGAGTGGATGAATGGAAAGGGAAACAAGACCCCTACATGTTACCTATAAGAGAGTCACTTCAGATTAAAACACAGACTAAAAGCAAGGGGATGGAAAACATGTTGCTTTGATGGACCTAGAAAGTATCTAAGTCAGAGAAAGATAAACATTACATGATTTCACTTATATGTGGAATCTAAGGAATAAAAAGAACAAAGTAATCAAAAACGGACTCACAAAGAGTGGACAATTTGGTAATGGACAGAGAGGAGGAGTGTTTGGGGGGCCGAGATAATGGGGTGAAGTGTTAAAGAAGTATGAATTAGTAACTGATGGATGGACATGGGGATGCGGAGCATGGCATAAAGAATGCAATTAGAATGAATATATTAGCTAGGTGGAGGGTCGGGGGGAGGGAGCAATTGGGGCATTTTACAAACTATATAGATGTCTAAGCAATGTACTGTATACTTGAAACTAATTAAAATAAAAACAAAACAAAACAAAACAATACAAGGGCTTGAGTGAGAAGTGTTTATTTGAGAGGTAATTCCAAAAAAAGCCCAAATTCAGGAGTGGGGAAAATGAGACTGGAAAGAGATAGAAGCCAATAAAATGTGTGCTGATCAGCAGAGTTGCTCTGAGGGCAATAAGGGCTGCATTCCACTGAAGAACCAATGAAGAACTGCATCTTAAAGTATGCCCTTTTCAACCAGCAGTATAGGTTTCACCTGGGGCCCTGTTAGAAATGCACATTCTCAGTACCCACACCATACCAACTGATCAGAAGCCCTGGTAGGGCTCAGAAATCAAAGTTATTTAAACCTTCTAGATGATTCTGACGCACACTGAAGTTTGAGAATCACTGGTCTAGAACATGCCACAGAATTGCCTTTCAAGAGGCTGAGGATGGGGAAACTGGGGTGGTGATCCACCAATTCTCTTTTCTTGTTGGTTGAGGTTGCTTGGTGACCTGGATCCCTTAGAACTCTGTGTTTCCCTGAGCATGGTCTGAGTAAGGTCCTGTGGTGCTAGAGAAAGCTCAGGCAGAGAAGCTGGAACACACAGGTACTCCAGGTAGGATACTGCCAGTATACATAGGAACTCCTTACCACAGTTTAGCTGAGGGGCTTTGGGGTGAGACAGCCACAGAGTCTGCTATACATACTAAAAACCCAGTGGCATCTATACATAGTTATGAATAAAGGTACATATAATATATGCATAGATATATTCATTGGATTTGTGGTTAGGGACTAGTTAGATGTGGAGAGCATACTTATATTCTTTGTTTATTTGAATCAGTGTAGAGTTTGTACGTCTATGAATTTACCAGTCACATGGTGTGTAATAATGTAATTTTACCTTGTCATCTATGTTGTAACTTGTGTGGAGATACATAAATTTTATTTTTCTGTGAAAAATGGCTGAAGAAAAAGTTATCAGCTAAAAAAGCCATGAGCTGGTCATATAGGTGGAAAGAAAGTGAAAGTTCTCAGCTGGATAAGAGAAATATTATAGAGGAAACGATAGGCAATGGTGTCATTTGTATGGAATTTGGGGTGTTGAGTCCACATAGATGTTGGACTGTGGCTTTTCCAAATGTCAAAGTCTGCTGGACTATGTCCCAAATGGTTTACATCGATTTTCCCTATGTGGCACAGAAGGGATATTGGCAAGAATTAGGCAGAATCCCAGCTCAGAATGCTGGCATACAATGCACAGATCTTGTCTCACTAGAACTCAAGTGCCAAATGGGAAACTGAGACCAGTTGTTTGGTCTGAGCCACGTGGTAAAGATAAGGTGAAGGTTGGTGGACATTGACATATGGGTAGGACATATTCCAGGTTTACAATCCCATGGCAAAGTGCTAATCCCCCTGGTGGGTGGAGGGGTGGGAGTTTCACAGGCTGGATGGCAGCAGAAGTGACCCGAGCTGTGTTCTCATTCCCTCTCAGTTGACTTCAGCTGCAGCAGCAGGTTGTGTTATCAGAGAAGCAGATGCTAAGTCAGTTAGGAGTGCAGAAGTTTCACTGAGGAGTAACAACGGAGAAACAGAAAGGGAGTAAGTAGAATTGGGTAGGGGGAGTCATCAGATCCTGATGACAGTCTGGCAAAATCCATACTAGCCAAGACTGCCCCTTAGAAGAGTCTTGCACTGGATGGAAATGTTTAGACCCTTGCTTGCATCACCGTCTTGCTTAGCTACTGGCTGGATACTGCTCCAAGAAACATGTGAACTTTGCTTGATAGGTAGACCTTTAGGAGTTAAAGCTGAAGGCTGTCAGCAAGATCAGCAACATAATTTTCAGGTCCCAGTGCAAACTAAAAATTGGGCCTCTTGTTCAAAAACTACTTAAAATGTCCAGATGATGACAGCAGAACATTAAGCCAAGTGTGGGGGCCTTTCTAACCATGGGATCTTGTGTGGCTGCATAGGTCGCACACCATAAAGCCAGCCCTGGCTGTAGCTGAGCACACTGCTAGCACCTGCATGGCAGGTCCTGTCTTAAAGGGAATCTGAACAGTGTACTCTCACTTCTGCCACAGAACTGGACTTTCTGTAAAGTCACAGGAGGTAGCTCAACCAGTCCCTGGGTGCCACCCACAAGGGTGGGGCTGTGAATACTACTGGGGGCTGCCCTCAACTAGTGGAGGGACAATTTTTGAGGTAGGTTCTGCATGATTCCTCAGATGGATCCCAGAAAGATAGAGCTGCAGTTGCCCACAGTGATAATCAGCTCAATAAATTGCATTTTGTTGGCTTTCCCTTCTTCCCTGTGCCACTGTCTCCACTCTTTCACCCTGGCTTCCTAGGATGACCTCCCAAATAAGCCACCTGCTCCCAAGTCCTTGTCTTTGGCTTTAAAATACATGCCCTTGCTCAGGACTAACTCAGAAATTGGTGCCTCTGGCTGAACATGGCTAGAGAAAGAAGAAGCTGATGTTGTTCACAAAATAAGTAATGTTTTCACAAATTTGTGGAGGAAGAACCTGAGAGAAATAACTTTTGATTAATAAACAGCTAATGCCCATTGCTAGGAGAAATGAGACCATCATTTTTCTTTGGCCACAACATGGACCAGTCAGAGACCCATATTCTCATGGCCAGTTATCCTTGAGTTCATGGGACAATCTTCCATTGAGGCTTTATTGCTAATATATTAACTATTCCCTCTATGTAATGTAAGAATAACATTCTCTTCAGAAATGAAAATTGATATGAATCCTTGCCAGTAAGGCCCTGAGTTGGTGGTATGACATCTATATCTAATTTGTGGAATGAGGAGGGAAATTTCCAAAAAGCTTTTAAAGTTAGGGCTGGCCTGGGTTAATTTCCTTGCCATACTCCTCTCCCCAGTTTTACTGAGATATAATTGATATAAAACATTTATTAATTTTAAGTGTATAGTATAATGATTTGATATATGTATATATTGTGAAATGAATATGGCAATAAGTTTAGTTAACATCCATCATCTTATATATTACAATTTTTTTCTTGTGATAAGAAATTTTAAGATTTCCTCTCTTAGTGACTTTCTCATATACAATATACTATTTTTAACTATGGTCATCATATTGTACATTACATTCCAAAAACTTATTTATCTTATAACCAGAAGTTTGCACCTTTGACCATCTTCATCTAATTCCTCTACCCCCCAACCCTTGCCTCTGACAATCTGTTCTTTGTTTCTATGAGTTCAGTTATTTTTAGATTTCGGATGTAAGTGAGATATGGTATTTGTCTTTCTCTGCCTGACTTATTTCACTTAGCACAATTCCCTGAGTTTCATTCAGGTTATCACAAATGGCAGGATTTCTTTATATTTTTATAGCTGTGTAATATTCCATTACATATGCATATACATCACATTTTCTTTAACCATTCATCCGTAGATGAACATTTAGGTTGCTTCCAAAGTGAAGAGAAGGTAAAAGTTCAATATTGTAAAAATGCTGCAAATGAACATGAGGGTACAGATATCTCTTCAAGATAATGATTTCTTTTTCTTTCTTTTTTTTTTTAGAATATACCCAGAAGTGGAATTGCTGGATCATATGGTAGTTCTACTTTAATCTTTTGAGGAACCACCATACTATTTTTCATAATGGCTGCACCAATTTACATTCCCACCAAGAATGCACAAGTGTTCCCTTTTCTCTACATCCTTACCAACACTTGTTATTTATTGTCTTTTTGATAATAACTATTCTAACAGGTGTAAGGTGTTATCTCATTGTGGTTTTTAAAATTATAGTTGACACAATATTATATTAGTTTCAGGTGTACAACATAGTGATTTAACATTTATATACCTTATGAAGTGATCAACATAAGTCTAGTAAACATTTGCCACAGTATATAGTTATTACAATGTTGTTGACTCTATTGCCTATGCTGTATATTAGATCCCCAGGATCTATTTTGTAATGGGAAGTTTGTACTTCTTACTCACCTTATCCTTTTCTACCCATCTCCTCATCGCCCACCCCTCTGGCAACTATCAATTTGTTCTCTGTATCTATGAATTTGTTTCTGTTTCATTTTATTTGTTCATTTGTTTTGTTCTTTTAGATTCCTTATTGTGGTTTTGATTTACATTTCTGATGATTGCCTTAGCTTAATTTTTGTTTTCAACTGTGTATGTTCATCATTCACTTGACAGGGTGAATACGACTATTTATAATAAGGATATAAGTCAGGGACACAGGATTAGGTTCATACTAAAGAAACGAGAGAGTTTTTGTTATAAATTAATTTTGGAGACTGTAGTGGATTCTGTGATAAGCTGTCCAGACCCACCTTATGCAAGCCTTATTCTCTCAGCTCCTAAGTGCTGCTGGCAGACAGCCCTCAGCTGTCAGCCCAAGTTGGGATTGGCTGGCTCAAGGTAAGACCTCCTTCCAGGGGCAGCCTGCATCCAATGACTGGTCAATGAAGGTTATGAAGGTCCAGCCCTTTACCCTTCAGGAGTCAGCTCTAATGGCCATTTGAACACTAGAGCTCCCCATGGGGCTGGCTGAGGCCTTCGTTGAGATTGCACCACGGCTCAGCTTTCCCTCTATCCAGTCTTGCTTTTTTGCCTTCTACAAACATTAATCCCAAGAGCCCTTCCCCAAAAGCCTCCTGCAAGCTAATCTGTTTTCCAGGAAACCTTGCTTGTCACAGTGACATTATCCATGACATTACATGTTTATAACAACCCTTGGCTGGATAGGTTCTTGTTTGTGTCTCGATAAATTGGTTCGTCCTAGGCTCAAAGTTTTCTGTTCAACAGCCCTTCTTTAATGGCAGTTTCAAGAAGCCTCTGATGTTTAGAAGGCTGCTGTTCTTCCTCAGTTTCCAAGGAGAGTGGCAGCTCACACTTCCCAGTGACATCTCTGTTCTATAGCTAGGGCAAGCATTTTATTTTGATTATTTGTTTTAATTGAGATATAACTAATACAGTAAAATGCAAGTATTTTAAATGCATAGTTTAATCTCCCATAGTTAACACCCCCATCATGATAGAAAACATCTCCCTCACCCCCTGAAATTTGCTCAAGCCCTTTTACAGCCAATACCTTCAGTACTACCTCCAGGGACAGCCTCTGTTCTGATTGCTATTACCATAGCTTTATATGGCCCCTTCTAGAATTTTACATGGATAGTACCATATGGTGTGTATACTTTTGTATCTGACTCCTTTCACTCAGCATAATGATTCTGAGATCCATCCAGTGTCTTAGTCAGTTCAGCCTCTATACAAAAATGCTATAGATTGAGCAGCTTAAACAAGAGAAATTTATGTCTCAGTTCTGGAGGCTGCAAGCCTGATCAGGGTGCCAGCATAGTTGGATTCTGGTGAGAGCATTCTTTCTGGCTTGTAGATGGCCACCTTTCTTGCTGTGCCCCACATAATGGGGAGTAGGTGGGGTGGGGAAGGGGAGGGGAGAGAGAGAGAGGGGAGAGAGGAGAGAGAGGAGAGAGAGAGAGAGAGAGAGAGAGCGAGAGAGCACACAAAATCATGTTTCTTTTAAGGGCACTAATCTCATCATGAAGGCCCCACCCTCATGACCTAATTACCTTTCTAATATCCCATCTATAAATGCCATTCATTACACTGGGGATTGGGATTTCAACATATGAATTTTTAGGGGAAACAAGCATTTAGCCACAGCATCCAATTTGTTGCATATATTGTCAGTTCTTTCTTTCTATTGCTGAGAGTACACTCATCCCTTAATTTACACAAATTATCTGTTCTGTGAGTCTTTCTTACATGGAAGAAAATCGTGTAAAAAAGTTCACCAGTATAAAAAATACTAAAAAAAAAGACCAATATGTCATAAAAATATTAATTTCACATATTTTCATAAAAATGCTAATGAAATTTCAGAAAAACCAAAATAAATTTTATTTGCTATTGGTGTCTGTACTGTAATCTAAAGCAATTAACCTTCTCTTTTTAATTGGCACAAAGTCGCTATCGTCATCGATCAGAATATTTGAAAATACTACTTTGGTATCATTATTTATGTTTATGTTTTTGGATGATCTTTTTCTAACACCATCCCTCGCTAAGTTTATATAAATTCTTTGATATTCAATACAACTTTTTAAAAACTCTTTAAAATTTTAAGGCTTGTTGGATGTTGGATCAATATCTAGAATTACAGTTTCCAGTTTTGTGGCCAATTGAAGAGCTTTGTAAATATTTTCTGCAGTCAGTGAAACTGGTTCGAGGTCACTGCTATATTCATTGGCAGGATGAGTTTTAGCTCTTAAGTGAATTAATTCATTATGAGTTAATTCGGGATCAACAAGTAATTGGTTAATATAATCTACATTCAAATTGTCAGAGCCTGCCCGCCTCGTCTGCCTCCTTCCCTTCCCCTCCTTCCTCCCTCCCTCCTTCCTTCCCTTTCCTTCCTTCCTTCCTTCCCTCCTCCCTCCCTCCCTTCTCCCTCCTCTTTCTTTTAATTTATGTACTTTATTAACAATTTATTTAATAAATTAATAATGCCAGTTAATCCCTCTTCAGTTGTAGGAACCTTATTGTATGGTACAACCACTTCTGGCCATATTGCTTTCCAGCAGCATTTAAAGTTGTTAGATTTATAGCAAACTAAGGCAATATTCTTTTTCTTTTTTTCAAATTCTTTTTAAAAAAATTGTTTATTGGGTAACATTGGTTAACAGAATTATATAATTTTCAGGTGTACATTATCCTTTGACATCTGTATATTCTATTGTGTGTTTATCACCCAAAGTCCAGTTTCCTTCAGCTACCATATATTTGATTCCCTTTACCCACTTCACCCTCCCCCTAAACCCTATATTTGATTTCCTTTACCCCATCTATCACCCACCTCCTCTCCCAACCCACTAGTACCCACTAGTCTATAGTCCTCTGGTAACCACTAGCCTATAGTCCATGTCCATGAGTCTCTGTTGTTTGTTCGTCCTGCTCATTTGTTGCTTTTAGGTTTATATGCCACATATAAATGATATCATGTGATTTTCAACTTTTTCTGTCTGGCTTATTTCGCTTAGCATGATTATCTCGATGTCCATCTATGTTGTCGCAAATGGCAGTATTTCTTCTCTTCTTATGGCTGAGTAATATTCCATTGTATGTATGTAACACAGCTTCTTTAGCCAATCATCTATTGTAGGACACTTCTCCTGGCCACTGTGAATAATACAACTATGAACACTGGTGTGCAAATATCTTTTTGGATATGGGTTTTCAAGTCTTTGGTGTAAATACCCAGTAGAGGGATTGCTGGTTCATATGGGAGATCAATTCTTAGTTTTTTGAGAAATCTCCATACTGTTTTCCATGGTGGCTGTACCAATTTGCAGTCCCACCAGCAGTGTATGAAGATTCCTTTTTCTCTGCATCTTCTCCAACATTTATTACTTGTCCTGTTGATTATAGCCATTCTAAAAGGTGTGAGATGGTATCTCATTGTGGTTTTGATTTGCATTTCCCTAATAGCTAGCAATGTTGAGCATCTTTTCATATATTTGTTGGCCATTTGTATGTGCTCTAGGGAGAAGTGTCTGTTCAGGTCCTCTGCCCATTTTTGATTGGATCGTTTGTTTTTTCATTGTTACTGAGTTGTATGAGTTCTTTGTATATTTTGGATATTAGGCCCTTATCGGGGGCATTGCTTGCAAATATATTTTCCCATTCGGATGGTTGTCTCTTTACCTCGTTGACAATTTCTTTTGCTGAGCAGAAGCTTTTTAGTTTGATGTTATCCCATTCATTTATTTTTGCTTTTACTCCCCTTGCCTTTGAGGTCAAATTCATAAAATCCTCTTTAAGTTAAAGGTTCTTGAGTTTAGTTCCTAAGCATTTTATTGTTTCTGGTCTTATATTCAGGTCCTTAATCTATTTTGAGTTAATTTTGGTGTGTGGTGATAGACAACAGTCTAGTTTTATTCTTTTGCAGTTGACTTTCCAGTTTTCCCAGCACCATTTATTGAAGAAGCTTTTCTTTCTCCGCTGTATGTTTTGTTTTTTGTCAAAAATTTTTTGCCCCTATAAACGTGGGTTTGCTTCTGGACTCTTGATTCTGTTCCACCGATCCGTGTGTCTGTTTTACTGCCAATACCATGCTGTTTTGATTACTGTCGCTTTGTAGTATAATTTGAAGTTGGGCAGGATGGCTTTGACAATTTGGGGTCTTTCGTGCTTCCATACAAATCTGATGATTTTTTGATCTATTTCTTTAAATAATGCCAATGAGATTTTCATGGGGATTGCATTTAATCTGTATAATGCTTTAGGTAGTATGGTCATTTTAACTATGCTGATACTTCCAATCCAAGAACAAGGAATATCTTTCCATTTCTTTGAATCTTCTTCAATTTCTTTTAATAGGCTCTTGTAGTTTTCATTATATAGGTCCTTCACATGTTTCATTAAATTTATTTGTAGGTATTTTATTTTATTTTTGTTGCAATTGCAAAAGGAATTAGTTTTTCCACTTTTTTTTTCTGACTCTTCATTATTAGAGTATAAGAATGCTATGGACTTTTGAATGTTGATTTTGTATCCAGAAACTTTACTGTATATGCTTATCATTTCTAGTAGTGTTCTTGTGGAGTCTTTAGAGTTTTCTATATAATCATGTCATCCACAAATAGTGACAGTTTGACTTCCTTATTTCCTGTTTGGATGTCTTTTATATCCTTCTCTTGCCTGATTGCACTTGCTATGACTTCCAATGTTATATTGAATAACATTGGTGATAGTGGACAGCCCTGCCTTGTTCCTGATCTTAGAGGGAAGGTTTTGTGTTTTTCACCATTAAGTATAATGTTGGTTAAGGATTTGTCATATATGGCCTCTATTATGTTGAGGTATTTTCCTTCTATACCAATTTTGTTAAGTGTTTTGATCATAAATGGATGCTGTATCTTGTTGAAGGCTTTTTCTGCATCTGTCGATATGATCATATGATTCTTATTTTTTAATTTGTTTATGTGGTTTATCACATTAATTGATATGCATATGTTGCACTATCCCTGTGCCCCTGGGATGAAGCCCCCCCGATCGTGGTATATCATCTTTTTAATATGTTGCTATATTCCGTTTGCTAGTATCTTATTTAGGATTCTTGCATCTGTATTTATGAGAGATATGGTCTGTAGTTTTTTTTTTTTTAATGTTATCCTTACCAGGTTTTGGTATCAGGGTAATATTGGCCTCATAAAATGAGTTGGGAAGTATTGCCTCTTCTTTGATTTTTTGGAAGAGTTTGAGGAGAATAGGTATTAAATCTTCTTTGAATGTTTGGTAGAATTCACGGGTGAAGCCATCTAGTCCTGAATTTTTTCTTCTTCATAAGTTTTTGATGACTGTTTCAATTTCCATACTGCTGATTGGTCTATTTTGATTTTCCAGTTCTTCTTGCTTCAGTCTAGGAAGATTGTATTTTTCTAAGTGCTGGTCCATTTCTTCCAGGTTATTAAATTTGGTGCTGTGTACTTTTTCATAGTATTCTAGTATGACCCTTTGTATTTCTGCAGTGTCAGTAGCAATTTCTCCTCTTTCATCCCTGATTTTGTTTATTTGTGTCCTTTCTCTTTTTTCTTTAGTGAGTCTAGCCAGGGATTTTAATCAATTTTATTAACCTTCTTAAAGAACCAGTTCTTTGTTGTATTTATTTTCTCTCACTCTCTTTTTTGTTTGCTTTTTATTTCATTTAATTCTGCTCTAATTTTGTTTATTTCTTTCCTTCTGCTGACTTTAGGTTTCATTTGTTCTGTTCTAGTTTTTTAAGATAAAGCATTAGGTTGTTTATTTGGGCTTCTTCTTGTTTTTGGAGATAGGCCTGTAATGATATGAACTTTCCTCTTATGATCACTTTTGCCGTGTCCCAAAAGTTTTGATATGTTGTACTATTGTTATCGTTCATTTCTATGTATCTCTTGATCTCTCTTTTTATTTCTTCCCTGATCCAGTTAATCTTCAGTAGCATGTTGTTTAATCTCCATGTATTTGTGGTTCTTTCTGCTTTTTTATTTTACAGTTGATCTCTAGCTTCAAAGCATTATGATCAGAGAATATGGTTGGTATGATTTCAACCTTCTTCATTTGTTGAGGCTATCTCTGTGTCCTGGTATGTGGTCAATCCTTGGGAATGTTTCATGAACATATAAGCAGCTGTTTTGGGATGGAAGGCTCTGCAAATGTCAACTATATCCAGCTGTTCTAATGTGTCATTTAAGAATGTTATTTCTTATTGATTTTCTGTTTGGATAATCTGTCCATATCTGACAGTGGGGTATTTAGGTCCCCTACTATGATAGCATTTTGGTCTGTTTCTCCTTTTAGTTTTGTTAGTAATTGCTTTACATATTTTGGGGCTCCCTGATTGGAAACATAGATTTTATTAAGTGTTATGTCTTTTTGGTGCATGATTCCCTTTATCATTATGAAGTGATGTATCTTTCTTTACCTTTTTTCATTTGAAGTCTATTTCATCTGATATTAGTACCACTACTCCCGCTTTTCTCTGAATGCCATTTACTTGAAATATCATTTTCCACCCTTTCACTTTGAGTCTATATTTGTCTTTGAATCTGAGATGTGTCTCCTGGAGGAAGCATATGGTTTTGTTTTGTTTTTTTTTGATCCATTCTGCAACTCTGTGCCTTTTTATTGGTGAGTTCAATCCATTTACATTTATGGTGGTTATTGAAATATGAGGTTTTCCTATAGCCATTTTATCTTTTGCTTTCTGATATTTCGGTGTTTCTATTGCTTCTTTGACCTTGTGTGTCTTTTTTTAATTTATTCTTTATTTTATTTTGGTTGAGTCTTGTGATTTTTCCCTCTGGTCCTTCTTGTTTTATGTTATGCACTTCAGTCTGAATGTTTGGTGTGTGGTTACCATTATAAATACATAAAGATAGTTATATATATACAGTCATCCATTTTCTTCTGCACGTGCCTTATCTCCATTACCCTTTGTGAATTTGGATCTTTGAATCCTCCCCTTTCTGTCATTGTTGTCTCAATGTCCCTATATATGCTGAACATTCATTAATATTTTGCTATAGCAAATCTCTTTTTATTGTTTAAGCTCATAGTGCCCTGTTCTTTATAAGGGTTGCACTCCTCTGCTTCTATCTGCCTGTTAGTCTCCTCACTCCTAATTATGCATTTTTTTTTTTTGTCATTTTGTTTTAGGTGAGCTGACTCCTTTCAGTATTTCCTGTAGAGACCTCATAGTGGAGAATTCCAATTTTTGTATGCCAGGACGTTTCTTTATTTCTCCTTCATATCTAAAGGAGAGTTTTGCTGGATATATTATTATTGGCTGAAAGTTCCTTTCATTTAAAGTTTGAATATTTGATTCCATTCTTTTCTGGCTTGTAAGATTTGTACTGAGACGTCCGACAATAATCTAATGGGTTTTCCTTTATACGTTACCATCTTCTTTTCCCTGGCTGCCCTGAGAATTTTTTTTTTTTGTCATTGATTTTTGGTAATTTTAATTCAGTGTGTTTTGTAGAAGGCCTTTTTGGATTGAGATCATTGAGTGTTCTGTTGAATTCTTGAATTGCAAGCTCCGGCTCATTCCTTATTTGGGAAATTCTTGTCAACTATTTGTCTGAAAATGCTTTCTAGTCCCTGCTCCTTTTCCTTGCCTTCGAGAATGCCTATTATTATTATGTTTTCTTTCCTAATGGCATTAGCTAGTTCTCGTATTTCTCTTTCATTACTATTCATTCTTTAGATTCTTTCTTCTTCCTTCTGATTTATTTATAGATTCCTGTCTTCGATATCACTGATCCTTTCCTCCATTTGGTCACCTCTTACTATTTCATTTTTCATCTCTTGCAGTATGTTTTTTACTTGCAGAAGTTCTATTTGGTTCTTTTTGAGGGTTTCAGTCTCTTTGCTCTGCTCATCTAGTTGTTTTTTCAATTCTTGAAATTCTTGATATGACACTTTTTGGATTTCACTGAGTGTTTTCAGAAGTACCCTCCTGAATTCTCTGTCATTTAAGTTGCATATTTTTATGTTGGTCAGTTTATTTTCTGGAGATTTTTCTCTTTCTTTCTGAGATATCTTGCCATCTTGGTTTTTCTGAGTGTTTAGTGGCCTATTTCTCCTCCTGGGCATTAATGGAAATGTATTCTGTTTTGTTTCGTTTTTTTTGAGAAAGGTTTATTATATAAAGGTCTCTCTTTAGCCTGTTGCAAGAAAAGCATTTTTCTTTTGGTTTCTAGTAGGTGGCATCTAAACCTCTTGGATCCCTGCTTTATATAAAGTCTTAAAAATGCCTTTTTTTCTTATAGGTAGTCAAGCACACTCACTACCCTCACTACCTTAGTGTTAGCGACAGTTTTAGTAGTGTTTGCTCAGATTCCCCTGGGACTCCGCAGTGTTTGGTCTTGGAAGATATAGAGGGAGGGACCCTCTGGTTTGGGGGATGGGGACTGCCATTCAGCCTCAAGTTTAGCAGCTGTGGCTGGTAATAATCAACTGTTGTTTCTCTGCTGTCCCCGCTTCTCCATCCTTCCCACTTCTTTGCTTTTTGCCCTGATGACTGGGCACTGCTGCTGTGTGGCACTCACAGCTTTCCCAGGCAGGGTTGTTCAGGAAACTTGCCACACCTTCTTCCCACCTCCTACTCCTGCAGGGAACTCCTGATGCTGTGAGAGGCACCTTCTTTGTTTTTCCCAGTCTACCGCTGGACTCTTGGGGTTCTGACCTGTGGTAGCTCTTATGCACATATCCCACACTCAGATGTGCTGGTGTGCACATTGGGTGTTTTTTATTGAGTTTTAGATATTCAGCTTATTGTTGTTTCAAGGGGAGAGATCTGGGGACATCTCTCACTCTGCCATCTTTCTGACATCCAAAAGTATTTTAAAAGGAAAACATTTTTCTTTCATATAATTTTCAACTTCTACAGCAAAACATTTGTAAAACTAATCCCAAAAATCAACAGTAGTCACCCATACTTTTTTATTTTCCATTCAATGAACAGGAAGATCGTTAATAATTGTGTGTTATTACTAGTTCTTTGTAGTTGCTGAGTTAAGCTACTGTGTTTTAGAATAACAGCCAATAATGGAAATAAAAAAGAAAAAACCACGTAAAATGAGACCGTGTAAATGGAAACTGTGTATATAAAGTCTGCAGGAACAGGGGAAATATGTACCATGTATAAAATAACTTGCTAAAAAAAATACCATGTAAATGAGGGACAGGTGTATTTCATTGTTGGAATGTACTCCAGTTTATCCATGTCCCTGCTGATGGACATTTGGATTGTTTCTAACTTTTGCCTATTGTAAACATTTATGTACAAGTGTTTATGTGGACATACATCTTCATTTCTTTTGGGTAACAAAGAGTGGAATTTGTGGGTCTTAGGTAAAAGCACGGTTAACTTTATAAGAAAACTACCAGTTTTCTAAAGTGGTTATATTTATTTCTCCTTTCCAGAGTGAGAAGTTGGTTGTTTGATCATCTTGATTCATAGACTTAGGCATTGTTAGACCAGGTAGTGATACTGGAGTTTCTCATACTTTTCTACCAAGTACTTCTAATCTTAGAAGAGGAGAAAATCATAGTGTAGGAATGAAGAGTGGAGCTTGAAGCAGTCTGCTAAATACCAATGAGCGTTGTGGTTTATCCTAAAGCCCCCACCCCCTCTTTCACTCATCCCCATTCTAGGGGGCAGGTGCTCCGAGGTAACTCTTGAGGGTTTAAGCCTGTTATTGAGAAACATAAAACAAGTTCCCTCCTTTGTTTTGTAGATTGCAGCTCAGGTGCAGGGAAGTCGATTAGCTTCTCTAAGGCCACACAGCTATCTAATGAAACGACTAATGAGGCAACTAGAACCCAATTTTCTTATCTGAAAGCCAAGAAAAATGAAATTATACAGCGACCTCTGGTCTCTCCTTGTTCCTCAAGTTGGGGCAGTGAGAGATTTGTCTGATTACTCTCTCCTTGGCCAAGGAGAGTTTTGTAATGTTTTAGTCTCCCACTTCTCTTCCACTGATGAAGGTGTTGTTGCCAGTTCCTCTGAAGGGAGAAAGGAGCTTTAGTTTACCAGGCAAATAAAATCCCAGCTTTCACTTTAAGCAGCCTCAGAGATGGCAAGCACACATGAAATTTACATGGATTAAACTGTTACTATACCAAAGGGGATGCCAGCAAGTGGCAATAGTGATTAGAAATACAAGCATCAAACTGTAGGAAACTGCCCAGAAATAGCAGCCTCCTCCAACCCCCTGATGGGGAGATTAGCATGTAAGGAGGAAAGATTACAGGGGCAAGGGAGACATCTGGCTCTGTGTTCTATCTGTTGGAAGAGCAAGTATCTCTTCCCATTTTATGCAAGAGGTTGGCAGAGGGCTAGCCAGACCCATACCTCGGCAAGATTCACACCCTGGCAGCTGCACCCACAGAATCCTGTTATATATGGACTGTGAGCTGGTCTATAGGTGTCTACGCCAGACACCAGCCCTTGGCAGACCCAGTGTGCAGAGAAGTGAGTGCCATGCCATGATAGTTTCATCACCAAGCATCTCGTGATGGTAGAGAGAGACAAAGATGTGAATTTTATTCATGAATCTGCCGTGAACTAACTGTGTGACTTTGGGCAAGTCATTTCACCTCACTGGAATGATTTCCTCATCTATAAAAGAAATGGTTGTTTATTTACTCATTCATTCTTTCTCTTTGGAACTCAAAAACAGCTATTAAGCGCATAGTATGTACCTGGAACAATGACAAGCTCTGAGTAAGACAGGGCTCCTAACCACAGGGGATTGGGCAGGTTGTATTAATGCCCCCATTCTTCATCCCACCATGTATCTAATTTATCCCACTTGCATTTGATTTTGTAGCCCTTCCCATTAAAGAGGTAGAGTCTATTTGACTTTGGAGTAGACCCTGTGACTTGCTTGGGATCATAGATTATGGTGGAAATAACAATATGCTGATCTGAAGCTAGACCTTAAGAAGTCTTGGCATGTTTCCATCTTGTCTTCTCCTATTGCCATAAAAAGTACAGGCCCAGTCTAGCCCACTTGTTCCACAAGGATGAGAGACATGTGGAGCAGAGCCGAGGGTAACCTTGATCAGCTGACCCCCAGTTAATTTGCAGACACATAAACAAACCAAGCCAAGATCAGCAGAGCTACTCAGCCCACATCAGCCTGTTGCTAGCTGACCTGTTTGTTATTCGGTATTATTGTGGCCATAGTTAGCTCTACAGAGCCCTCAGGCAATCAGACATTTCAATATAGTGGGATGAAAACTCCGATAGAGGGAAAGAGGAAATGGTGGGGAGGTGGAGGTGGGCTATACAATTAGGGGTGATCACCCACAAAGTCAAAACTCTGCATATAATTACAGTCAGCTCTCTGAATATTCAGATTCCCAACTATGGATTAAAAATATGAATAAGTACAGAGAAAGGCCTATAGCCCTGTGTGGGATTCGAAGAATGGTCAAAGAGAAGATAAAATCTTTGCTAAGTCCTAGGCGATGAGTAGAACTTAACTCAGATGAAATGGAGGGAAGGGGAGCTAGATTAGACTAAGGATATAAACTGGCTGCCTGAGGTTTGAATATGATTTGCAGTTATAGTTTATTTGATCTGTGCAATATTTTAGAATTTCAAAATTAGTTACCAGCATTTAAAAATGGAAAAATTTCTTATTAAAATTCAGATTTTATCTTTTCTGGAAAATTTAGAAAATCTGGTGACACTGGGCCTACTTCCTTGCTTGGCAATAATGTCTTAGAAGTGAGTAGTAGATACCTCTTTAGAAACTATGTGTCCTCTCTAGTTACTATAATCCCTTGGTCATCCTGCTTCACTCATTTATGAGACTTTCTGCTCCTGCAGATATCTGAGTCTTCACATCCTAGACTAGATCAGATCTCTGCTGGTTCACATTCATTAATTTTCTTAACTCTGTCTAGTCGAGATTATCCCATAAATTGTGTTTTCCCCCCATGGCTATATATATTTATTTCCAAGATTTTGAATCAATCTTTTTATATGCATGTTCTTTATTTTCATCTCTTTTTTAAATTAAAATTTTAATGTTGAGGTAATTGTAGATTCATATTTTAAGAAGTGATACAGAGAGATCCTATGTACCCTTTATCCAGTTTCCTTCAATGATAAATAACATCTTGCGAAATTATGGTATAATATTACAATTGGGATGTTGACATTGATACAACTCCATCACCATCTCATTTATATTTCCCCATTTTACTTGTACTCATTTGTGTGTGTGTATTTAGTTCTATGCAATTTATTCACATGTGTAGGTTTGTGTATTTACCACCACAGTTATGATACATAGCATTTCCATTGCCACAAAGATCCCTTGTGTTGCCCTTTTATAGCAACACCCTTTTTCCTCCCATCCCGCCCCCCACCCCCCCGCTATCTTCTCTCCCCATCCTTAACTCCTGGCAAACACTAATCTGTTCTCCATTTCTATAATGCAATCATTCAATATGTAACCTTTGGGACTGACTTTTTCATTCAGTATAATTCCCTGGAGATTCATCCAAGTTGATTCTTCTTTATCACAGTTATATTCCATGGTATTGATATACCAGTTTGTTTAATTGTTCACCTGTTGAAGGACATCTGGGCTATTTCCAGCTTTTGGATAAAAGCTGTTATGAATAAAAAGCTGCTATAAATGTTCATGTACAGAGTTCTGAATGAATATAAATTTTAATTTACCTGGGATAAATGCCCAAGAGTACATTTTCTGGATCATATGGTATATGCATATTTAGTTTTATAAGAAGCTATCAAATTGTTTTCCAGAATAGATGTTATCACTTCACATTCCCACCAGCAAGGTGTGAGTGGTCTACTTTCTCTATATCATTGCCGAAATTTGATGTCACTTTTTTATTTTAGCCATTTTGATAGGTTTGCTATGGTATCTCATTGTGGTTTTGATTTTTGTTTCTCTGGTGGCTCATGATATTGAACATCTTTTTATGTGCTTATTTGCCATCTATATATCCTCTTTGGTAAACTGTTCTTAAGGAAGCAGGTGGCTTACTTCAACTCCTGGAATCAAGCTGAATTCAGTTCTTTCTACCTCTTTAGCCCTAAAGCTGTAATCCAGGCAGCAGTAGGCTTCTTTCTTCTGGACAGCCTGTACGGAAGCATAACCCAGCTCTTGGCTTCAAGTGGTAAATCTGGCTTGCCCTCTTGTCTCAAAACACCTTTATTCTAATTATCATAGCTGGAAAGTCCCAAACTGTGCCTGGGAAAGTCCATACTGAAAACACTTCCTCTATGTGCATTCACGGTTCTCTGAGTCTTCATTCCATAGCATCTGTGTCTTTATTTTCCAGCAGAACATGATTATCAACCCAACTTCATGCTTATGTGTATTTTTAAGGTCTAGCCTTTGGGTAGTTGGTGGCCAGGTGGAGGATGCTCTGTATGGAGGTCAGGAGTTAGGTTGGGTAGGTCTAGTGGACACCATAGTTATCTCGCCCCAGAAGTAGCCCTCAACTGAAGGGGAGTAAGAGTTGGTAGATTAAGACCCCGCTTTCTCTTCCCTCAGTGGCACAATCCTGAGACATATCCTGCACAGATTTTCATAGGACTGAGGAGGATTCTGTCATGTTTTCTCATAAAGTCTCAATGCATGAAGAATAGCACAAAAAATCCTTTTACCCCAAATGTTAACATTTATCATATTTGCTTTATCATTCTCTCTCTCTGATTTCCTCTCTTTCTCTCTGCCCCAATACTTCAGTGTGTATTTCCTAAAAAACAAGAAAATTATCTTATATAACCACAGTATAATTTTCAAAATTGGGAAATTAACATGGACACAATACTGTTTGATCTTATGTAAATTTTGTCCATATTTTTTCATTAAAAAAATATTTTCTGGTTCAGGAATTTATCCTGGATCATACATATTGTATTTAGCTGCTATGTCTCTTTAATCTTCTTTAATTTGGAACAGTTTTTCAATCTTTGACTTTCATGGACAACTTTGACGCTTTTTTTTTTTTTTTTAGTATTAAGTCAGTTATTTTGTAGAATGTTTGGGTTTGTCTGATGTTCCTCATGATTAGATATAGTTGATGGGCTTTTGGCAGGAATACCCTGGAAATGATGTATATCCTTTCCAGTGCATCATAGCAAGATGGGAATAATATTCTTTAGTTCCATAACTGATAATTTTAAGACCTATGTCTTTTAAAGCAGGAACTTAAGAGAAAGTCATTAAGTAGGATCTTTGTGTTTTATGTTCTTGAGTGAAGATTCACTCAAAATGTGGAGTGAGATGTGGTGGAGTTAGATTTTCTCATTCATATCATCCATGTAGATTACTTGTGACTTTAGGGCAGGTTTACACACATAGAAAGTGTTAGATATACTCACATATCAGGCTTTAGCTCTGACCTCAGGAATTGGGTAGATTAAGAATTCTGCTCTCTTCCCCAGTCTCTTGGATTCAGAAGAAGCTGAGCAATGAGGCGATGGTGTAGGTAGGCATAGTTTGTTTCACCCAGCTATGGTCTAGACATACCAGGCTCACAAATCTGGTGGGATCTGTGCCCCTCCATGTAGGTTTTCGCTTTGTTGACTACTGAGTAGGTATTCCAGCTGGTATGTCATGGTGTTTGTTGTTTACTAATGCAGTGTTGCCCACAACCACTCTTAGCAGAATATCATGTGAATTTGGACAAGTTACTTAAACCCTGAAATCTGAATTTCTTCATCTGTAAAATGGTAATCCTAATCAATACATACTTTCTAGTGTGGTATGAGGATAAGATGACATAATTGAAATAAAATACAGCAGATGCATGAAGCACATAAATGATCGGTAAATACTATCTATTATTGTTAATGATAATAACTAAAAAGAAGGCTGCATTGGAAGTTAGGAAATCTGAGTTCGAATCCCAACTCCTCCTTTTCTTGGCTCTGTGACCTTGGCAAGTCTCCTAACCTCTGAGCTTGATTTCCTCGTCTGTAACCTGAGAATAATTATGTCTCCCTGGCTAACTCATTGCACTGTTGGGAAGACGAAGTGAGTTACTGTGTGTGAAAGTCACTTGTCCAGTGATGGATTATGTAAATGTGAGTGGACTCTGGTGTTCTGTCCTCTATACCAGCCTGGGCTGCGCATCCATCAGGAGGAGCTGGGGCTGTGTCATAGCAACAGTGCTGGAAAAATGCTAAAGTCCTCTAGGAAAATCACTGAAAATCCTGCCTTGCCCCTTCCCTGCTTATCCTAAGTTTGGCCCCCAAATAGCCCTTAGGATGCCCGTGGTGGTTCCTAATCCCTTGGTGGTTGCCTGCTGTGGCATTGTGCCTCCATGGGCTCATTCCCCATGTGGGTGGCTACTAGATCATGGAAGGCCTCGAGATCCTGCAGATCTCTATTTCTGACACTGCCCTGGTCATTCTGCTGACTGTGGGGCAGAGCAGAGCCCTCTCTTCATCTGCATAATTGATACCATTAGGCTTCTTCACAATTTCTTCCACATCTCTTGTATCGGTTGTTTTCAATCTTGGTTGAACATTGGCTATCACAGGAGAACAAAACACACTGGGTGGAACCCAGACATGAGTCTTTTAAAAGCTGTCCCAGTGATTAAAGATCAAGAACTGCAGCTCTAAACTGTATTTTTCTCAAAGTCAGAATTTTATGGCTGAGGGTCTTGGAGGCAATAGACTCACGTGGACTTGGAACTCTCCCTTTATCCTGGCTTCAATTGAACTATTTGATTAGCCAGAGGACCAGCATGGTAGAGGAGTGAGACACCATCTTCGAGGGTATTGAAAAACAGTACTTAACATTGATCAGTCTTTAGCCAGTTTTGACTCTACATGATTTTGACTTTATGGCTTGACTTTGGAATCTTCTGTCTGTAAAACCACGGCTCTTCTGCATGAAGTATTTCATGTTTCTTTCAATCTCTCCCATGACCATGTAAAATAAGGTCTCATATAAAATCCACTTTGCAACTGGGGAAACTGAGACTCAGGTGATGGTGCATAGTCTGACATAGTCTGAGCAGCATCATGCCAAAATCTAGGTCTTACTACTGCAATTTGTTATTCAACTACTCATATCTCCAACTTTTGTGCTACTTTCCACAACTTCTAGTACAAACTGGGCATATGGTGGATATTTATTATGATTGTTAATAAGAATTTTATCAAAAGCAGTCAACATTCATAAAGCATCTTATGGTTTTCAGAGAACACTCATATCCATTCTCTTTCTATTATAATGCTTGCTGAAGAGTTATGAATAAAGGAATGGACACGTAATTTTGAAGCAGGTCGGATATTGGTACTAGCATCCTTTTAAATTTCCTGAACATTCAGTAGGGAAATTTATGGTCTTTGCCTATGGTCAGCCTACATCTCTAGTCTAGTTAAGATTATGCCTTTATTCCTTACTCTTACACCCATCCTTTCCAGCATCCACCCCCATAGCATCTCATAGAGGTGGCTGCTATGAAAATACTAACTGGCTCCTCAGAAAATACTTGGGTTTAATTTTGCCTCTGCCACTGACTACCAATGTTAAATTTGGCAAGTAATTTCTCTGGGTTTCAATACCTGTGTTTGAAAAAGGGGAGAGCTAGACTAGACTAGTGGAAAATACAAGGCAAGTATCTGCATCTCTCCTCACCCATGCTAACTGGTTGTGCAACTTCTCCCCTGCTGTGTTTGGATGTAGTCTCAGAATCTTTCTGAATCCAGAATGCCAGGAAGTCATTACAAATTAACTGGAGTTAGCAATGAGCACGAAACTGACTGGCCATCCTGGCACTAGATGATTTCTGAGTTCCAGCTATAGTATTCTTTGTTCTCTGGTTTTAAAGGGTTGGGACTGTGTAGAGAGCATCCTGCATCATTATGATCCAAAAGGTGGAACTGGCAGCATAATGTGGGATGCCCAGGGCGTTAATGAGTCTTAAAATTTTCTTTAAAACAGTGGTTCCCATGTTTGGCTACTTTTTAAAATTTTTGAGGTAGAGATAGGTATATCATACATTCCATAAAGTGCCTACGTTTCAGATGTGCAGCTTGATGATTTTTTTACATTCCTGTGTATCTGTGTAACCAGTACCCTAACCAAGATATAAAACACTGTGAGCACCCCAGGAGACCTTATGTCCCTTCCCATTAATATCCTAGAGGTAAGAACTGTTCTGTTTTTTATCACCACAAATTAATTTCACCTGGTCTTGAATTTTATACACAGTGCGTAGTCTTTTGTATCTGCCTTCTTTTGCTCAAATGAATACTTTTGAGATTCATCCATGTTGTTGAGTGAATTGATAGCTAGTTCATTTATATTGCCTGTTAGTATTCTGTTGTATGAATATATTGCTCATTATTCATTCTCTCATTAGTGGGTGTTTCTGACTTTGTATTATGACAAAGAAAGCTGCTCAAGACCTTCTGTACTTACCTTATGATGACATATTCTCACTTCTCTAGGAGTGGAGTGGTTGCTGAGTCTGAGGGCAGGTATACGGTCAATCCTCATTTTTTGTAGATTCTGTATTGTGAATTTGCCTATTTGCTGAAATATATTGTAGTCTCCCAAATCAATACTCATGCACTTTCCTACTCATTCACAGACACAGGCAGAGAAATAAGAAATTTGAGTTGCTTTCCTGGTTGGGGTCAAACAAGGCAATGCTCTGCCTTCTTTTTGCCACTCTTTACCATAAACAACTGTCCTTTTCTGTCATTTAGTGTTATGATTTTTTTTTTGCTTTTTTTTTTGGTATTTTTTGTGCTTTTCGTTGATGATTTCAATGTTTAAAATGGCCTGGAGCCTAATGCTAAGTGCTGTCTATGTTCCTAAACTCAAGAGGCTGTGATGTGCCTTGTGGAGAAAATATGTGCATTAGATAAGTTTCTTTCAGGCATGAGGGATAGTGCTGTTGGCCATGAGTTCAATGCTAATGAATCAACAATGTCTAGAAAACAAGGTGTCTTTAAACAGAACACACATTCAACAAGGTTATGTATTGGTTGGCTGATGAAAATATTGTGACCAGATGCTTGTGAGAACATAACTCTGCACAGTAAGTTCTCTCTTAACATTGTCAACAAGTTCTTTGACTTTAAGCAAAACAATGTAAAACAAAACGAATTTCACCACAGGCTAATTGATATAAACAAGAATTAAGTTTGGGCATCTCATCAATGTTGTAATGAAATGATGTTGAATGATACGTTATGCTGTATTTCCCCTGGGAGCAAGGGTTCAGTATTCACTAATTCAGTGTTAGTGGTGACTTTATAGAACATAATTATTATAAATAATAGGAATCGACTATATTTTTAACTTTAACAAATGCCATCTAACAGGTTGCTTAAGTGATACCACCTGGGGAGCTCTTAAACTCCCACCTTGGTCAGGCAACATCCATATCAATTAAAGTAGCATCTCTGGCAGGGGGACCCAAGGGCAGTGATCTTAGAGCCAGTGTTGACCGTCACTGATACAAATACTAGGGAGGAAGATGGTGGACTAGGTAAAAGCAGGATTCGCCTCTTAGGTTCGCATTGAAATTACAACCAAAGTATAGAATAATCAACATGGAGAATCACCTAAAGTCCAACTGATCATAACACATATGTCTGATAATATAAAGAGCCACACTGAAGCCAGTAGGAGGAACAAAGTTGCGAATCGGGCTACGCACACCCATGGATGGTGGAGGAACACCGGGAGGGAGAGCAAGGCTGCAGAGGCTCCCCTGAAAGAGAGAGGGGTCCTAGCCTCATTCAAGAGCTCCCCAGCCCAGGGTCCCAGCCCAGGGAAAAGAAGTTTCCAAAAACTCTGACTGTAAAAATCAGAGGGGATTCTGGCTGTCTGGGTGAGATAGAAGGAGACTGAAACCCTAGACGCCCCTTTAAAGAGCCTACACACAGGCTCTCTCCCCTACAGACACTCACCCAGGGCACTGGTGGTGGGTCAGAGGCTTGCACAAGATCTATACAGGGGAAGACTGCATTATCTGGTGCCCGAACAAGGGCTGGGCAGGCAGCCACCATTGTGCCTTAGTTAGCCCCCACCATGAGGCAACCCTTGCAGATCCCTCCCATAGGGCCAATTCAGAAGCACTTGCCTGAGGAGAGAGATCCTGCGGGGCTTTTGTTGTTAGGTGGTTGCCATGCCCTGTACCATTTCAGAGCCAGACATTTGCAGCCTGAAGCCAGCGCTGTGAGCATACATTTTGGAGACAGTTTCAGGTAAATCACTGCTGCCAACATGAACTTGGGTGGATATCAGGGGTCTGTGGGCCAGTCCCAGACAGCAGTTAGTCTTGCTGTGATCTGGGATTTGTGGGAACCCTAGAACTGTTACCGAAGTTGCAGTAAGACTGAGACTGTATTAACCTATAACTGATGCCCCCTCCCCCCCACCCCCCACCCCCAAAAAAAATCCAGAAGGAAAGTGTCACTTAGAAATAAAACCTAAAAAGATGGTTGGACTATTATACCAAAAAAAAAAAAAAAAAAGACAAAGACTGTATTGACCTGAGGGCCATTGTCTTCCTGAGACCCCACCACCCAACCCACAAATTACCCCAGGGGATACTGACAGTCCTGCCTCTCCCCTGGATCTCACAATCCCCACAGGCAATAAACTTTGGCTAGCACAGTGCGGGCATTGCAGGGAAATTAGTTGTAGGCAGACCTCTGCTACTTGCAAGAGCTACAATATTATGTGGGGGGATCTCAGGGGTCTGTGGGACTACCCCAGGTGGTGCCTGGTCTCACTGCGATCTGTGACTATAGTGGAAACATGCAGGCACAGAAGTTACAGCAAAATTGAGGCTGGATTGGCCTGATGGCCCTTGTCTCCCTGAAATCTCACTTCACTCAAGCCACAAAGTGCCTACAGCCCATTGACAGGCACCCTCCCTGCCCTTCTCTAGGGTTGCATAGTCTGCATAGGCAACAGACTTCAACTAGAGCAGCGAGCTCATTTCAGGAAAAACAGTTATGGGCCGACCACTGCTGCCTGTACAAACTGCAATATCTCTTTGAGGGATCGCAGGATTCTGTGGTACTGGCCCAGATAGCAGCTTGTCTCCCTGTGACTACTGCAGGAAAGTGCAGACACTGAAGTAGCAGAAAATAGAGGCTGTACTGGCCTGACAGCTCTTGACTTCCTGAGATTTTGCCTCATCCAATCCACAAAGTGCCCACAGCACATTGACAGACAGCTGCCCCTGCCCTGGGGTGGCACATTCTGCACAGTCAACAGACCTCAGCCAACAAAATGAGCAAAGTTCAGAGAACACAGAGAAGATCACTGCTGCCAGCATGAGATATAGTATCGCTTGGACAGATCTCAGGGGTTTTGTGGGCCCCTGACAGACAACAGTAGGTCACACAGTGATATGTGATTTTGGTGGGAGCCTGCAGTCCCAGAACTAGCAGCGAATCTGGTGCTTTATAGCCCAATGGCCTCGTGCCTCACTGAGACAACGCCACACCTAATGCACAAATTACCTGTGATAAGCCTGCTTCCAGGCAACCCAGTCCCATCCCGTGCTTTCCTTGGGTTAAGAATTCAACAGCAAACAACAGCACTCAGTTTGTGTGGCCTATGCAAAGCCCATTCATCGGGAAGAAGCTTTTGGTGGTGGGCCACGAACTCATGCTCACGAGCTTCAGTAGCTCATAAACAGAGCTTGGGTGTTTGCGGGTTTGAGGCGAGCAGCAGCTGGCCTTGCTACAATCTGAAGCTTGTACAGGGAACCACAGAGACAGCACTGGCATGTAACTGACACTGCAGTGGCAGGGGGAAATTAGCTCAATAGATCCAGGAGACTCCTGGGGTCCCTGCACCACCCAATATGCATATCCCCCAGAGGCTCTTCCAGTTTCAGACTTATGGGCAACTGACAGGCAGCATCAGGCCTTGAGGAGCACTGGTCCTTCTGCTAAATAGCCCTAAGCCAGGTACGAGGGATAATAGGACCGCTGTCTATGGCATTGTCTCTTCCACTTACTTATAGATCCAGCATAGGCAACAACCATCCATGGATTGCTTCATAGTTCCCACCAGGTAGCCCTGAACAATCAAAGGCAGTGACTGACCCTGGCCTACTAGGGGCCCCCTCCCAACGGGCCACAAAGCCAGTGCACATGGAGGCTGGCACTAGCCCACAGCAGAGCATCTCCTGACCAGTTCCATAAGTGGTGTACAGAAAGGGTGGTCTCAACAAGTACACAAGCCTGCTAGGGCAAATCCCGCTCAGTGGGGTCAGCCCCCACATAGCAACTCATACCCTGTGGGTGCAGCCATTTCCCACAGTTAGTCAGCCTGAGTGGTAATCCCATCCACTGATGTAATAACACCAATAAAGGCTTAGCTTCAACAGATGATCACACACAACCCACATAAAATCACATCTAGAGCCCCTGGCACAGGGGATCAGAGATAGTGTGCCACTGGGCTGCATGGGACACCTTCCACATAAGGCCATCTGGCCAAAGCTGAGAGACGAAACAAACATTCTTGACACATAGAAACGAACACAAAGAAGCTAATAAAATGAGAAAACAAAGAAACATGCCACAGATGAAACAACAGGAGAAAACTCCAGAAAATAAGCTAAATGAAATGGAGGCAAGCAATTTACCAGACACAGAGTTCAAAATAATGGTTATAAGGATGCTCAATGAACTGAGGACGAGTGCAATGAAAACATCAAAAGAGAGATAGTAAGCATAAATAAGAACATAGAAACCTAAAAAAGAACTAGACAGAAATGGAGAATATAACCACTGAAATGAAGAATACACTAGAAGGATTCAACGGTAGACTGGATGAAGCAGACGATCTAATCAGTGAATTGGAAGATAAGGTAGCAGAACCCAATCAGAACAAGAAAAGAAAAAAGAATTTTAAAAAATGAGTATAGTTTAAGAGATTTTTGGGACAACATGAAGCATAATAATATCTGCATCATAGGAGTACCTGAAGGAGAAGAGAGAGATCAAGGGATTGAGAATCTATTTGAAGAAATAATGACAGAAAACTTCCTTAACCTGGCAAAATAATGAGACACACAAGTTCAGGAAGCACAAAGAGTCCTAAACAAGAGGAATTTAAACAGATCCATACCAAGACGCATCATAATTAAAATGTGAAGGTCAAAGACAAAGAAGAATCTTAAAAGCAGCAAGAGAAAGGCAAGTGTACTTAAGTAGTTACTTACAAGGGTACCCTCATAAGAATCTCTGCTGATTTCTCAAGAGAAACTTGGCAGGCCACAAGGAACTGGAAAGAAGTATTGAAAGTTATGAAAAACAAGAATCTACAACCACAAATACTCTACCCAGCAAGGCTTTCAATTAAAATGGAAGGTGAGATAAAGAGCTTCTCAGATAGGAAAAAAGCTTAAGGAATTCATCACCAATGAGCCAGTATTACAAGAACTGTTAAAGGGACTTCTGTAAAAAAAGAAGTGGTAAAAAAGAAAAAAGAAAACACAAATATGAATTATAAAATGACTAATTATGTACCTTTCTATAATCACTTTAAATATAAATGGATTAAATGCTCCAATTAAAAGACATAGGGTAGCTAAATGGAAAATAAAACAAGACCCATGCATATGCCATCTACAAGAGACCCACTTCAGATCAAATGACACAGATTGAAAATAAAGGGATGGAAAAAGATATTTCATGCAAATGGAAATGAAGAAAGCTGGGGTAGTGATACTTATATCAGATAAAATAGACTTTAAAACTAAGGCTGTAAATGACAAAGAAGGGCATTATATAATAATAAAGGGATTGTTAAATCAAGAGGACATAACCCTAGTAAATATATATGCACCCAAAATAGGCACACCTATATACATAAAAAAATTATTGGCTGACTTACAAGGAGAGATTGACAGTAATACACTCATAGTAGGAGAGTTTAACACCCCATTGACATCAATAGACAGATCTTTCAGACAAAATATCAACAAGGAAACAACGGGCCTAAAAGATACACTAGACAAGATGTATTTAATAGATATTTTCAGAACATTTCACTCCAAAGCAGCAAAATATACATTCTTCTCAAGTGCACATGGAACATTTTCCAGGATAGACCACATGTTAGGCCACAAAACAAGTCTCAATAAATTTAAGAAGATTGAAATCATATCAACCATATTCTCTGATCGCAGTGGTATGAAACTAGAAATCAATTACAAGAAAAAAACTGGAAAATACACAAACACATAGAAGCTAAATAACATGCTACTAAACAATGAATGAGTTATCAGTGAGATCAAGAAAGAAATCAAAAGATACCTGGAGGCAAATGAAAATAAAAACAACAACTCAAAATCTATGGGACACAGTGAAAGCAGTCCTAAGAGGGAAATTCATAGCAATACAGGTCTACCTCAAGAAACAAGAAAAAGCTCAAATAAACAATCTAACAGTACACTTTAAAAACTAGAAAAAGAACAGCAAACAAAGCCCAAAGTGAGTAGAAGGAAGGAAATAATAAAGATCAGAACGGTAATAAACAAAATAGAGTCTAGAAAAGCAATTCAAAAGATTAATGAAACCAAGAGCTGGTTCTTTGAAAGGATAAACAAAATTGACATATCCTTAACAGACTCATCAAGGAAAAAAGAGAGAGTACTCAAAGAAATAAAATCAGAAATGAAAGAGGAGAAATAACTACAGACTCCACAGAAATACAAAGGATCATAAGAAAATACTACGAGCAATTATGTACCAGCAGATTGGACAATCTGGAAGAAATGGATACATTCCTAGAAACACACAATCTCCCAAAACTGAGTCCAAAAGAAACAAAAAACCTGAACTGACTGATCACCACCAATGAAATCAAATCAGTAATCAAAAACCTCCCAAGAAATGAAGACCTGGACCAGATGGCTTCATAGGTGAATTTTACTAAACATTCAAAGAAGAATTAGCACCGATTCTACTGAAACTATTTCAAAAAATTCAAGAAGAATTTCTCCTTTTATGAGGCCACCATTACCTTGATTCCAAAACCAGACAAAGACATTACAAAAAAGGAAAACCAAAGGCCAATATCTCTTATGAACACTGATGCAAAAATCCTCAACAAAATATTAGCAAACTGAATTCAGCAATACATTAAAAATATCATACACCATGATCAAGTTAGATTTATTCCTGGGATGCAAGGTTGGTACAATGTCCACAAATCAATTAGTGTGACACGTCACATTAACAAATTGAAAAATAAAAACCACAATGATCATATCAATATATGCAGAAAAAGTGGTCGACAAAATCCAGCATCCATTTATGATAAAAACTCTCAGCAAAGTGGGAATAGAAGGAACATACCTCAACACAATTAAGGCCATATATGATAAATCTACAGCCAAAATCATACTCAATGGGGAAAGGAAAAGCATTTTCCTTAAGATCAGGAACAAGACTAGGATGCTCACTTTCACCACTCCTCTTCAACATTGTGTTGGAAGTTGCAGCCCCAGCAATAAGACAAGAAAGAGAAATAAAAGGTATCTGAATTGGCAAGGAAGAAGTAAAACTCTCGTTATTTGTCGATGACATGATACTACATATAGAGAACCCTAAAGAGTCCACCTAAAAAAACTGTTAGAACTGATCAATGAATTCAGTAAAGTAGCAGGATATAAAATTAATATTCAGAAGTCAGTGGCATTTTTATATACCAATGATGAACTTTAGGAAAGAGAAATTAAGAAAACAATCCCATTTACAATTGCATCAAAACAATAAAACTCTTGGGAATCAAATTAACCAGGGAGGTAAAAGACCTGTTCTCAGAAAATTATGTCATTGATTAAGGACCTGAATATAAGACCTGAAACAACGAAGTGCATAGAAGAAAACCTAAGAATAAATTCATGGACATTGGACTTAAAGAGGATTTTATTAATTTGACTTCAAAGGCAAGGGGAGTAAAGTGAAAATAAATGAATGGGACTACATCAAACTAAAAAGCTTTGTACAGCAAAAGAAACTGTCAATGAGGTAAAGAGAAAACCATCTGAACGGGAAAAGATATTTGCAAGCAATGCCTCCAATAAGGGCCTAATATCCAAAATACACAAAAAACTCATACAATTCAATAACAACAAAGAAACAAACGATCTGATCAAAAAAATGGCAGAGGACCTGAACAGACACTTTTCCCTAGAGGACATACAAATGGCCAACAAATATTTGAAAAGATGCTCAACATCTCTAGCTGTTAGAGAAATGCAAATCAAAACCACAATGAGATATCTTCTCACACCTGTTAGAATAGCTTTTATCAACAGGACGAGTAATTACAAATGTTGGAGAGGATGCGGAGAAAAAGAAACCCTCATACACTGCTGGTGGGACTGCAAATTGGTACAGCCACTATGGAAAACAGTATGGAAGTTCCTCAAAAAACTAAGAATTGATCTACCATATGATCCAGCAATCCCTCTATTGAGTATTTACCCCAAAGACTTGAAAGCTCATATCTGAAAAGATATTTGCATACCAATGTTCATAGCAGCATTATTCACAGTGGCCAGGACATGGAAGCAACTGAAGTGTCCTACAATAGATGACTGGCTAAGGAAGCTGTGGTACATACAAACAATGGAATATTATTCAGGCATAAGAAGAAATGAAATACTGCCATTTGCAACAACATGGATGGACCTTGAAATATTATGCTAAGCGAAGTGTGTGTGTGTATATATATATATATATATATATATATATGTATATATGTATATACACAGATACACACACACACACACACAATATATATTGTATATTTGTAATATATATATAATGTATGTTACTGTTAAATTGTACGCTTGAAACTTATTGGATTTTGTTAGCCAATGTCACCATAAAAAAATAAAATAAAATAAAAAAATTATGTCATTGAAAAAAGCAATTAAAGAAGATACAAATAGATGGAAGCATATACCATGCTCACAGGGAGGAAGAATCGACATCATTAAAATGGTCATACTACCCAAAGCAATCTACAAATTCAATGTAATCTCTATCAAAATACCAATAGCATTTTTCAGAGAGCTATAACAAATAATCCTAAAATTTATATGGAACCATTAAAGATCCCGAATAACCACGGCAGTCTTGAGAAAGAAGAACAAAGTTGGAGGTATCACACTACCTGATATCAAACTATACTACAAGGCTACAGTTATCAAAACATCATGGTACTGGCATAAAAACAGATACATTGATCAATGGAACAGAATAAAAAGCCTAGAAATAAATCCACGCCTATACGCTCACTTAATATATGACAAAAGAGGCAAGAATATACAATAGGAGAAAGACAGTCTTTTCAATAAATAGTGCTGGGAAAATTGGACAGATACATGCAAAAAAAAAAAAAAAAAGAAAAGAAAAAAAAAAGAAATTGGACCACCTAACTGTATACAAGAATAGACTCAAAACGAATTAAAGGCTTAAATGTAAGACCTGAAACCATAAAACTTCTAGAAGAAAACATAGGCATCAATCTCTCTGATATTGCTACTAGTAATTTATTTTTGGACATATCTCCTTGTGAAAGGAAAACAAAAGGAAAAATAAACAAGTGGGACTACATCAAACTAAAAAGATTTGCACAGCAAAGTAAACCATCAATAAAACAAAAAGACAACTAACTGAATGGGAGATGATATTCGCTTATGACACATCTGACAAGTGGTTAATATCCAAAATATATAAAGAACTCATACAACTCAACAACAACAAAAAACAATCCAATTAAAAAATGGGCAGAAGACCTGAACAGATATTTCTTCACAGAAAATATAGATGGCCAACAGATGTATGAAAAGATGCTCAAGGTCACTAATCATCAGAGAAATGCAAATTAAAACCACAATGAGATATCACCTCATACCTGTCAGAATGGCTATCATCAATAAATCAAAAACAACAAGTGTTGGCGAGGATATGGAGAAAAGGGAATTCTCATACACTCTTGGTGGAATTGCAAGTTGGTATAGCCATTATAGAAAACAGTCTGGAGGTTTTTCATAAAATTAAAAATAGATCTACTTTTTGGCCCAGCATTGTACTTCTGGGTATTTATTTAAAGAAAACCAAAACAATAATTCATAAAGATCTATGCACCCCTATTCATAGCAGCTCTATTCACAATAGCCATAATATGGAAGCAACCTAAATGCCCATCCACAGATGACTGGATAAAGAAGTTATGGTTCATATATACAATGGAATATTACTCAGCCATTAAAAAATGAAATCCTACCATTCACGACATGGAGGGACCTAAAGGATTATTATGCTGAGTGAAATAAGTTAGACAGAGAAAGATAAATACCATATGATTTCACTTATATGTGGAATCTAAGGAACAAAAAGAACAAACTAACCAAAACAGACTCACAAATATAGAAGAAAATCTGGTGATGGCCAGAGGGAAGATGGTTGGGGGCTGGGAGAAAGGGGTGAAGGGTTAAAGAAGTAAAATTAGTAGTTGATAGATGGTCATGTAGATGGGGAGCATGGCATAGGGAATGCAGTTAGCATTAATGTAATGGCTAGGTGGAGAGCCAGAAGAGAGAAAGAGCAATCAGGGGGATCATTTTATAAACTATATAAATATCTAACCAATGTACTGTATACTTGAAACTAATAATAATAATAAAAATACTAGGAGAGAAGACAGGACAATCACAATACAGAACACAATCTGTATGTACAACTGTTACTCAATAAATAGTTGTTGACTTCGCTTGAATGTGTTCTTTTGGGTTCTTATTCAGGGTTTCATTTTTTCTTGTTATGCATGATTTGTGCGTATAAAATATATAATCAATGGGAAAAAATTTGCTCACTTGGAAGACAAATGACATCCCCATAGTAAACTGCAACTCTTACTCATGGGCCTGGGCTTGATTACAAAGAGGGAACAACCACTTGACCAACAGAAATAAAAATTACCTACCAGGCACAGGTGCATCTTTCAGCATCTGTGATCTTGAGAACAGGGAGAGAGAGAAAGCCGAGAAGCAATCAGAAAAACACTGCACCAAGAAACCAAGTTGAGAATTGATTTCCAGATGTGAAAGAACAGCTCCTTGTTATCAGGAAATTAGCATCTCCTTTCAAAGCCAGCAGTGACAATGTCCAAGGTAGTCTGCACAAACTTAGCTAACAAAAATCAAATTTCCACTGTCCCAAGCTTTGTTGTTGAAATTATTGTAATCACTCATGTTAAATGGTGAGCTTGTCAGGTCTGCCTCTCATTCACCAAGACAGCCAAGAGCTGCTGAAATCACTCTTAGGAACCACATGAAGGTAACTATGTATTTGCCGCAGAGTGCAAGGCTTTAACCATTGATATTCAGGGTTGAATTGGAAATTGCTGAAGGGGTATCTGAGTTATCCAGTAGTTCTCAGAGTGTGGTTCCCATATCATAGGATCAGCGTCGCCTGGGAACTTAGGCATGCAAATGGACAGATGGAACAATGGTGGGAACTAACATTACTGAGACATATTATTTGCCTTAATTTTGTTTCCTCAAGAAGCTGAATCTGAGCCAAGAGATCAAGGGCAAGTACTTTGTTTAGGCAATGAAGAAACCCCAGAAGGGAGTCTGGAGGTGATGAAAGGAAGGGAAAGCAACCAATACAGAGTGTGTCAACAACTCAAACACTCTTATGAGCAACTGGGTCTTGAGTCTGCTGGGAAAACTGTAAGCCAGTATAGAAAAAGCTAGAAGAGTTATTGCATAACTATGTAGCTATCTATGACCTCTTTAAATATAAATGAAATAAAGACATCAGCTGAAGACATAGGGTAGCTGAATGGATAATAAAACCAGATCCATACATATGCTGTCTACAATAGACTGACTTCAGATCAAAAGACACACATAGACTGAAAGTAAAAAGATGGAAAAAGATAATTCATGCAAATGGAAATGAAAAAAGCTGGGATAGCAATACTTAGACAAAATAGACTTTAAAACAAAAGCTATAATAAGAGACAAAGAAAGACATTTTATAATGGTAAAGAGATCAATAGAACAAGAGAATATAACTCTTGTAAACATTTATTCACCCAATGTGGGAGCACCTAAATGAATAAAGCAAATATTAAGGACATGAAGGGAGAGGTTGATGGTAATTCAGTCACGGTAGGAGACTTTAACATCACATCAACAACAATGGAGAGATCTTCCAGACAGAAAATCAACAAGGAAATAGCAGCCTTAAATGATATATTAGAATGGGTGGATTCTTTTCAAATGTACATGGAACATTTTCCAGGAGAGACCATGTGTTAGGCCATAAAACAAGTCTCAATAAATTTAAGATTACAATATATTAAGCATCTTCTCTGACCACAATGATATGAATCTAGAAATCAATTATGAGAAAAAAATGGAAAAACAGACAAACATATGGAGGCTAAATAGCATGTTACTAAACCATGATAGGTTAACAATGAGATCAAAGAAGAAATCAAAAGATACCTTGAGACAAATGAAAATGAAAACACAACAAATCCAAATCTCTGAGACAGAGCAAAAGCAGTCCTAAGAGAGAAATTCATAGCAATACAGGCCTACCTCAAGAAACAAGAAAAAGCTCAAATAAACAATCTAACCTTACACCTAAAGGAATTAGAAAAAGAACAACAAACAAAGCCCAAAGTAAGTAGATGGAAGGAAATAATAAAGACCAGAGCAAAAATAAATAAAATAGAGTCTAAAAATACAATACAAAAGATCAATGAAATCAAGAGCTAGTTTTTTGAAAAGATAATATTGATAAACACTTAACTAGACACATCAAGGAAAAAAGAGAGAGAATTCAAATAAAAAATCAGAAATGAAAGAGAAGTGACAACTGATACCACAGAAGTACAAAGGATTATAAGAAAATACAATAAACAATTGTAAGCCAAAAAACTGGACAATCTGGAAGAAATGAATGCATTCTGAGAAACATACAATCTCTCAGATCTAAATCAAGAAGAAACAGTAAGTCTGAACAGACCAAATACTACAAATGAAATCAAATCAGTAATCAAAAAGCTCCCAACTAACAAAAGTCCTGTACCAGATGGCTTCACAGGTGACTTTTACCAAACATCCAAAGAAGAATTAACACCTTACCCTCTCAAACTATTACAAAAAATTCAAGAGGAGGGAAAGCTCCCAAGCTTATTTTATGAGGCCAATATTACCCTGATTAAAAAAATAGATGAAGAGTTTACAAAAAATAAAATTATAGGCCAATATTCCTAAAGAACATACATGCAAAAATCCTCAACAAAATATTAGCAAATGGAATTCAGCAATACATTAAAAATATTATACATCACGATCAAGGGGGATTCATTCCTGGGATGCAAGTTTGGTTCACTAACCACAAATCAATTAACATGATACACCACATAAACAAAATGAAGGATAAAAACCATGTGGTCCTATCAATAGATGCTGAAAAAACATTTGACAAAATTCAGCACCCATTTTTGATAAAAACTCTCAGCAACATGGGAATAGAGGGAACATACCTTAACATGATAAAGGCATTATATGACAAACCCACACCTAATATTATACTCAATGGGGAAAAACTATAAGTGTTTTCTTCACAATCAGGAACGAAGATGTCCATGTTCACTACTTTTATTCAATATAATATTGGAAGTCCTAGCTACAGCAACAAGACAAGAAAAAGAAATAAAAGGCATCCAAAATGGAAAGGAAGTAGTAAAATTGTCATTATTTGTAGATAACATGATTCTATATATAAAGAACTCAAAAGATTCCACCAAAAAACTATTAGAATTAATAGATGAATTCAGGAAAGTGGCAGGTACAAAATTAATGTTCAGAAATTGGTTGCATTTTTAGACACAAATAATAAACTATCAGAAAGAGAAATTTTAAAAATCTCATTTATAATTGCATCAAAATGTACCTAGGAATAAATTTAGCCAAGAAAATGAAAGACCTATACTCAGAAGATTATTAGTCCTTGAAGAAATAAATTAAAGAAGATACAAATAGATGAAAGCATATACTGTGCTCATGAATAGGAAGAATTAACATCATTAAAATGTCCATACTACTCAAAGCAATCTATAGATTTAAAGCAATCCCTATCAAAACATCAATGGTTTTTCACAGAACTAGAAGAAATAATTTTAAAATACATATGGAAACACTAAACACCCCCCACCCCAAAGCCACAGCAATCTTAAGAAAGAAGAACAAAACGGGAGGTATCACATTACCTGATATTAGACTATACTACAAGGGATTTCCAGTCAAGATGGTGGAGTAGCTAACATTGCGCTTGCCTCCTCTGATAACCACATCAAAATTACAACTAAACTATAGAACAACCATCATTTAGAATTGCCTAAAGTCTAGCTGAACAGAAGTCTTACAACTAAGAACATACAGAAGAAGCCAGTGGTAGGAGGGCAGAGATGTGGAACAGCCTGGTCCCATACTTGCATGTGGCAGTTAAAAATTGGGAGGGATATCTTGGCTGTGGGGTTCCCCCTGGAGGAGTGAGGACTGTCAGCCACATGCCAGCCTCCCCAGCCCAGGGTTCCAGTGCTGGGAAGAGAAGTCCCCACAACTTCTGGCTGTGAAAACCGGTGAAGATTGTGGCTGAGTGAGATGGAAGCCTACTGGAGTCTCAGGTATTCCTCTTGAAGGGTCTGAACATGGACTTACTCTCTGATTGGCTCACTTACTCTGAGCTTCAGCTTTGGGGCAGCAGCTCAGAAGTTGTCAGGGACATACGGGGAGGAACTGAATTGTCTGCCTTCAGGGTGAGGGCTAGAGGGGGAGATTTCTTTTTGACAGAAGTGCTGGCAGATCCATTGTTTCTTTGTTGAGCCCTCCCTCCTGCTGGCATAAAGTTGCAGGTGGCTGCCAAATCTGATCTTCATAAACTTGGCTAACACTGTGCACCCCACCATGGTGATTCCCTGAGACTCCACCCCACCCAACTTGTGGCCCTACCAAGCTTTTCCCAGTGGTGTTTCTATACTTACCACCTGTCTTGGCTCATGCTGCAGACTTTCCTAAAATCTCTCAAAAGTTACAAAACCCAAACAAGAAGCATCTGGCCTTAGCATGCCATGTACCTCTTGCTGAGCAGCCCTAAGCCCAGCATTAGTGACAGGTGGCCTCGGTTTGTGGCTCGGCCTCTCAAGGCACCTCCAAGCCCAGTGCAACTGGTGGCCATCTGTGGATTGCTTGGTGGCTCATGCCAAGTGACCTCGGGCATGGCACAGTCTGCAGCTGTATTTGGCTTGTGGCAGAGCCCCTTTCAGGAGCCCATACCCAGGGCCACATCTCAGGACAACACATCCAAAAGGCAGACTGAGAAGTCACCAGAGCCCGCTAAAGTTATCCTGATCTGTAAGTTATCAGACCCTGCATAACAACTTCTCCACTGTAGTAACTGGCCAGTCCTCACAACCAGTCATCCCGAAGGCCAATCCTTAGTGCAAACAGCAACCAGGGCTCAGCTACAATAGAAGTGCATGCACAACCCATACAAGGGAAACACCTGGAGCACCCAGCTCAGGTGACCAGGGAGACTGTGCCACTGGGCCCATAGGATGCCTTCTACATAAGGCCATTCTACTAGGACTGGGAGACATAGCAACCCTACTCACTACATAAAAACAAACACAGGGAGGCAGCCAAAATGGTGAGACAAAGAAACATGTCCCAAATGAAAGAACAGAATAAAACTTCAGAAAAAGAACTAAACAAAATGGAGACAAGCAATCTACCAGATATAGAGTTCAAAACACTAGTTGTAAATGCTCAAGGAACTTAGGAGAAGAGTAGATGAACTCAGCAAGAACTTTAACAAAGAAATAGAAAACATAAAATGGAAATAAAAAACATTAAAAAAGTCAGCAGTGAAGAATGTGATAACAAATAAAGAATATATTAGCGGGAATCAATAGTAGATTAGATGAAGTGAAGATCAAATCAGCAACTTAGAATATAAGGTAGCAGAAAACACCTAATAGAACAGCAACAAGAAAAAAGAATCCAAAAAATGAAAATAGTTTAAGGGGCCTCTGGGACAACATCAAACAAAACAACATTTGCATTGCAGGGGTACCAGAAGGAGAAGAGAGAGAGCAAGGAATTGAAAACTTACTGAAGATGTAATCATGGAAAATTTCCCTAACGTCATGAAGGAAATAGACATACAGGCCCCAGAAGCACAGAGAGTCCCAAATAAGATGAACCAAAAGAGGCCTAAACCAAGGCACATCATGATTAAAATGCCAAAGGTTAAAGATAAAGAGAGAATCTTAAAAGCAGTAATTACCTACAAGGGATCTCCCATAAGACTGTCAGCTGATTTCTCAACAGCAACTTTGCAGGCCAGAAAGAATAAGCATGAAATACTCAAAGTGATGAAAAGCAAGGACCTATAACCAAGATTACTCTACCCAGCAAAGCTATCATTTAAAATAGAAGGACGGATAAAGAGCTTCTCAAATAAGAAAAAAACTGAAGGAATTCATTGACATCAAACCAGTATTACATGAAACGTTAGAGGGACTACTTTAAGAAGAAGGAAAAAAAAGATTTAAAATATGAATAATAAAATGGCAAAAACTACATAGCTATAAACAATTACTTTAAATATAAATGGATTAGGTGCTTTAATCAAAAGATAGGGTGGCTGAATGGGTAAGAAAACAAGACCCTTACATATGCTACCTGCAAGAAATTCACTTCAGATTGAAAGACACACACAGACTGAAAGTAATAGAATGGAAAAAGATATTTTATGAAAGTGAAAACCACAGTAAGAAAAAAACTGGGTAGCAATACTTTTATCAGACAAAATAGATTTTAAAACAATGGTATAACAAAAGGCAAAGAAGGATCCAGTAATCCCACTTCTGGATATTTATGGGAAGAAACTCAACATTACTTTGAAGAGATGTGCATTCATATGTTAATTGCTACATTATTTACAATAGCCAATATATGGAGGCAACCTGGGTGTCCATCAATGGATGAGGAGATAAAAAAGAAACGGTACATATATGCAAGGAAATATTACTCAGCCATAAAAAAAAAAAATGAAATTTGCCATCTGCAACAACGTAGGTGGACCTAGAGGGTATTGTACTGAGTGGAGTAAGTCAGATAGGAAAAGATCAATGCCATATAACTTTGCTAACATGCAGAATCTAAAGAACAAAACAAAACAAAAAAACAAACAAAACAAACCAAACTCATAGATACAGAGAACATTCTTATGGTTGCCAGATAGGAGGGACATTGCATGGCAGGTGAAAAAGGGGAAGGGATTCAGAAATACAAATTGTTACTTACCAGGTAGTCATGAGGATGTAAAGTACAGCATAGGAAATATAGTCAATAATAGTGTAATAACTATGTATGGTGTCAGATTGGAGGCATCACTTCATAAGCTACATAAATGTCTAACTACTGTGCTGTACATGTGAAACTAATATAATATTGTATGACAACTATACTTGAAAAATAATTATTTTAAACAAAGAGGTATCGCACTCAAGGGGCAACATAGCTGAGACAGTTAAAGAAAAAACAAACTATCCTCTAACACCTATCTGAGTTGGGAGTTGAGGTTCCTACCTGCTCCAAGTTTGTGTTTTGAGGTAAAAGAGGCATAATGGTAGTGTGGAAGAAGAGATGAGGGTCTTTGTCTGGGGCTGGGATGGTGGATCAGGGAAACAAAGGAAGTGATGTTGAAGAGGGGTTTGGTGAAAGTTTTGTTGACTAGAGAGAGGAAGGGTCTTCCAGATAGAACAAATAGTATGTTCAAAAGAGTGAAAGTAAGGTACAGCGTGGTGAGTCTAGGTTATGGTTTATCGTGTGGTCATGTGGTCTCCCAGTCATCCTATCATCTGGTGCTATAGAAGCCTGGGCTCTAGAAGGGCAAGGAGTGGAGGGATGGGCTATAGCATCACAGAGGATCTTATTTGTCTGGACTTTGTCCTATAAGCAAGAGGGAAACATGCAAGTGTTCTAAATAAGGTCAGATTTGCTTTTAAAAAATCATTTTGGCCAGTGTGGGAGTAGTGCTGGGGGTGGGGTGGGGTGATTGGGGTGGAATATGGGAGAGACGCTGATGCAGATTGGCCAGCAGGAGGCTGTGGAGAAGGTGCTGGGAGAGCTGGGGGTGCTGGGGTGGGGAGTGACGGAAAGGAAGGATGCAGGGTTTGCTGGGTGAGCAGTCTCTGGAGAGGGAGGAGTTGTAGTGGCTTCACTTTTAAAACAACAACAGCAATGCTGTGAGGTTGTTATTGTTTTTCTTTTAACTTTTTAATTTTGACAACTATTTCAGATTTACAGAAAATGTGTAAGAGTTTTTTTCTGACTTTGAGAATAAGTTACAGACATGATACTCCTTTATTCTTTGCTCCTTTATTCTTCAGAGTGTATTTCCCCCAAAACAAAAATTTCCTTATGGAAACACCACACAATTATAAAAATCCAGAAATTAAACATTTATAGAATACTATCATGTAATTTATTTTGACTTCAGTCTTTTACAGAAAAAAAAAATCCTGGCTTAGCATTGCATTCAGTTGTCACGCTCATGCATCACATTTAGTTGTCACATCTCTTTAGTCTCCTACAATCAGGAACAGTTGTTCAGACTTTCTTTGTCTTTCAACACCCCGACATTTTGAAGAATGTAAGCCAATTATGTTGTAGGATGTCCCTCAATTTGAATTTGTCTGATGTGTCCCCATGATTAGAGTCAGATTGTGCATTCTAAGGCAGAAATGTGCAGAAGTGCTGCTGTGTCTCTCAGTGTATCATGCCAGGAAGCATATAATGCTGATTTGTCCCATTAAGGGTGGGGATGATAACTTTGATCACTTGGTTATGGTGTATCTGCCAAGTTTTTCCATTATAAAAGTGGCTATTTTTTTTCCTTTGTAATTCATAAGTATCTTGTGGGGAGATACTTTGAGATAAGGAAAATATACTGTTATTCCTCAAACTTTCACCCTCAGATGGATATTTTTAGCCCACACTTCAAAGACATGTAAATAAATGCTTAAAGAGATGAAGAGCTTGTACAGCTCACAATGCTAGCAAGTAAAACTCAGGTTCAAATTTCCTGACTCTAGACCATGCCTCTTTGCCTACCCCACAAGTCTCCTCTTCTGCTGGCTTACCAACATCAGTTCCTAAAATCATCCTTCGTGTGTCAGATACTCACAGTGCCTCAGTCCTTACACTTCAGCCTCATTTCCAGATGCTAGCACTCGAGTCCTTTGCATGACCACTGGCACGTGCTCTGCCACCCCGTGTCCATTAGAAGTGCCAGGAGAATATTACCCTCCTGGGAGCAGCCCTCGGCTAGTTACTGACCACTCTATAATACAGGAGTTGCTGAAGACATTCCTCAGCTACCCTGACCATTAAGTGGAAAACTCTGCGGTGTGAGTCCTACATTGTTTCTCAGATGTTCCCACTTGGATGGAGCTGTGGGTGCCCACAGAAGTGACTTGCTTAATAACTTATTATTACTGGCTTCTGTTACCTCCTTGCATTCCTGAGACCTCAGGAGGGGAATAGGAGGGTAACCAGAACAACCTATACCCTTGCTAAGCTTCATGAAGCTGGTCTGAGACTGAATCCGATTGTACAGACACATGGCTGAGAACGTGATGTTCTGGAAACTGAAGTCTGGGACGACTCAGCCATCAGTGTGGTTGGTCCTTTGTGTTTCCCTTTAGGAGCAAGCAGTAAATAGAATGTGGAATATCAAGTTGGCTCGAAGTGTACCATTGGAGTGGACCCTTCCTTTGAGCCAGTGTCTTAGGTGGGGTTCCCCAAGAGCACTCCCTGAGATGACAACCTCTGTACAGGACTCTGGAGAGAAATTGATAAGAAGTAAGGCAAGTGAAGGAGGGAAAAAGCAACAGGGTATAATTTCAGGCAAAGCTCCAGCTTCAGCCTGATCCCATGTGGTTCTGGAGTGTGAATTGCAACAGGAGTGTGTTCTACCTGAAGGCCAGCGAGTGGGCCTGCATATTCTGCACAAGGATGGGCAGGCCATAAACTCCAAGGCACTTCTTGCTCTCTTTGTACTAGGCAGTGGTTCCAGCGGTGCAAGTTGCAGGTGTGAGCAACAGAGGTGAAGTGCGCAGACGTGTGGACTGGGCACACAGAAATAGTGTGTTAGTTTGCTAGGGTTATCACCACAAAATATCAAAGACCATGTGGCTTATGAACAGAAATCTATTTCCTCACAGTTCTGGAAACTGAAAGTCCAGCAAAGTTAATTTCTGGTGAGGGCTCTCTCCTTGGCTTGCAGACATCCACTTTTCCTCTTTGTACTCATTTGGCCTTTTCTATGTCCCCGCATATCCCTGGTGTCCCTTTCTCTTCTTATAAGGACACCATGCTAATGGCTTCTTTTAATCATAACTAGCTCCTTTAAGGCCCTATCTCCAAATACAATCACATTGGGGGTTAGGGCTTCAACCTATGGATTTGGGCGCCTGGGAAGTACACAATTCAGTCCATGACAAATGGCAAGTAAGACCTGAGGCTATCTGGGTGGAGTCCTAACAGTGTTTGTGTAGGTAGATGCCTCAGAATTTAAGCTGAAACCTCATTGTATTTTCTTTAGTGACCACTTTAGTGACTATCTTGTCACCAGAATTTCCAAGTCTTGCACAGGAGCTGTGCCAATCCTGTGCCTGCACAGTTGGCCATCACCATGCTTTTAGTCTTCACTCATATTTAGGGATGGGTCACTTCCTTAGAGCTGAAAAGACCTCTGAAAGGGCCAAGTCCATGGTCTCATTTCTCAGGGAGAGGAAACTGAGGCCAGCACATGCCGAATGCCTCTTTGAAAGTCTGTATCTTCATGTATCCTCATGGTAGAGTTGCGGTCACCATCTAGGCCTCCAGACTCAGCAAGGGATGAAGCTGTGGTTCTTACTGGGTGCTGTTGCTCTTTCTGTGTAGAGTAATGTGTGGCTTGTTTTCCCCCATTAGATTTGCAAATTTGCTTCTGGCCACCAGGAATGCAACCTTTTTATTAGAGTTTATGGTATTTACAGAAGTCTATCACAACAACTGGTGTTCTATTAGCTGTGGTACATACAAACAATGGAATATTACTCAGCCATAAGAGAAGAAATACTGCCATTTGCGATAACATGGATGGACCTCGAGATAATCATGCTAAGCGAAATAAGCCAGACAGAAATAGTTGAAAATCACATGATATGTGTGATATAAATCGAAGAGCAACAAATGAGCAGGACAAACAAACAGAGACTCATGGAAATGGACAATAGACTAGTGGTTACCAGAGGGTAGGGTGAGGGAGGAGGAGGGAGGTAGTTGGGGTAAAATGGGTTAAATATGTGGTGCCAGAAGGAAATCTAACTATGAGAGGTGAACACAATGTAAATATATATATGCCTTACTGTGAAAATGTACAGCTGAAACTTACTGGATTTTGTTAACCAATGTCACCATAAAAAATAAATTAAAAAAGGAATGATTCTTAAAATAGAAAAAAAAAAAGATTCAAATCAGAATTGAAGTTACAGAGAGTTATATTCTCTCTGGGACAAAATCCGTTTGCATTGCTGTGGACAGGAACCATTTATAGAGCTATTAGTTGTCTTCATTTTAACTGGTACCCCTACAGGCATGGAAAACAGCCTAATCAATGGAGAGTCAATCAAAGACATACACTTCTATATAATTAAAGAATCCCTAGCAGGTCCACTAGGCAAGGCCCGGATTTGACAATGAAGGGACACCCAGGGATCTCTTTTGCTCACTGTTGAAAATTTTTCCTGAAAATTATAATTTTCTCAAAAAAATATTTAAGCTGTTACAAACACTATAATAAGTTCAAAGAAGAGAAACTATAAATGGCTAATAAATATAAAATGAAATGCTTAGCCTCACCAGCATATACATGGGAAACCTGTATGAAAACCACATAAGAATTTTTATCACTTAACATCCAGCATGGAGAAACAAAGAATCCTATGATTGACGTTGGAATTGTCAGCTGGTTACATATTTTGGAGGATGATTTTGTATTCTATTGAAATTTTAAATGTGTGTACATTTGAACCAGCAATTTCACTTACAGGCATATCTCTTATATCTCCATGGGAATTAAAAATAACGAAAGCATTAATTCATGTAACAAATGTTCATAAAGCACCTACTGTATGCCTAGCTCAGAGATGCTTGGGATAAATCAGTGGACAAACCAGGCAAAGATGCTTCCTTCATGGAATTTGTATTCTCATGGAACTATATACATAGGAAGCAATAATACAAAGAACATGTAAATTCTCTAGTATTTTAGAAGAGAATAAGTATACGGGGGTGCATGAGAGGAAAAAATTTTTCTCAACTCTCATAGGGTCCCTGTCTGGGTCTGAAAATTACACTGACAAAGATTAACAGAAGAAAAGCATACAGGTTCATTTAATATAAGTTTTACATGACATAGGAGACTTTATAAGTAATTGAAAACCTGAATAAACAGTTAGACCTGAGTATTTTTATGTGAGGTTTGATGATGGGGAGCTTTGTAGGATTTTGAGCAATGAAAGGTACACCATCTGATTTATGTGTTCCCAGAAACCCCTGGTGCCTGTGTAGAGAATATATGGTAGGGGAAAGCGGGTAGAAACGAGGGCACCAGTGAGGAAGTTTTTGCTCCCGGCTTGGACTAGGATGAGAACAGTGGAGGTGCTGAATGTGGTCAGGTTCCGTAAGTGTTCTGAAGATAGAACCTGCATGATTTCCTGACATTGAATGTGGGGTCAAAACTGATTCTGAGGTTTTGGCCTGAGCAATCTGGCTGTCAACTGAGATGGAGAAGGCTGGAGGTGGAGTATGGGCTCTCTCTGGGATGAGAGCAGAGGAAGGTCACCAGGAGTTGAGTTTTTAATATAAAAGTTTAGAGATGAAGCATTCTTTTGGTAATAGCCATTGATAGGGGAATGATTATGTAAATTAAGGTTTTCTACAATAAACTAGATCTATGATTTTAGCATAGCAAGATTTCTAAGACCCGGCACTAAAGAAAAGACGCATACAGTATGATCTTATTTAACTGTATACCCTAATGACAACAAAAAGAACAACAACAAAAAGAGATTGAGCTCAACCCTAAATACAGCAAGACCCTAAATACAGCAAGACAGGTGGGAATTTGTGGCCAACAAGCATAAAAAGAAGGGTCAGTGGATGGAGAATTACTAAGAGGAGACATCAATGGCAGGGAGTTTCTTGCTAAATCAACTTAACAGGTTTCTTGCTAAAGGTACACTAGAGTGAACAGATATCAAGGCAGGTCGGGAGACTTTCCAAACTGACTGAGCAGGATTCTTGCTAAGACTAGGCTGTGTAGGCCCTGGCAAGCACAGGGGCCAAGGTTGAGGCCTAATTGAGAAGAAGGCTTAGAGCAGCCTGACTGAAGTTTGGTCAAGGAGAAGAGTCATTGTCAATGTGATGGGAACAAATAAAATATTTAAACACTCACTCTCCCCAGCATAATTAGAAAGCGGAGAGATGAAAGAGCAAGGGTAATAGAGCCAGAGTAAGCTAATGGTCTTGAGGAAGATAAGAAGACTGAACAGAAGATAAACCCTGCTTGCCCTAAGGAAAGAGGGGAAGCTTGTGTCAGAGAAAAAGGGTGGGAGCATGGACATTATATTTAATTTTCACATAATACCTCCTGATAAAAAGCAGGCCTATAACACTAGAAGTCAGGATTAGTATTGAGTGTTCTCCAGGGAAGCACTAATTGTGACATACAATAGAGTAAGGAGCTCCTAATTAGTGCCTAAAGAAGTTGATCCTGAACTGTTAACACACAGATCACTGTGGTGTTGTGAAGCAAGGGTCTCCCATTTAATTCATTGTTCTGGGACCAATCTGTTATGTAGCCTTGAGCAAGTTACTCTGCTTTCCCAGGCTTTAGTTTTCTTATTAGGGTGCTGAGTAAAAGGACGCTAGTGATTACCGGGATGCGCCCTGGTGGTTGGAAGATTTCAAGTTTGGACTAGGGTGAACCTGAGGGAAAGAACGTTTTAGTGCCTTTGTGTGGGCAGCCATATTATACATGTGATGGTAGAAAGAACTTAATGGAGATGACTCCTCTCCCTCCCCTTCCTTCTGCCTTCTCTTCCATGCCCGCTCCCCACCAGAATTTTTCTACTTAATTATCTTTGATGATAAAGATTAATGACAATCATTCAGCTCATGAATGAGTGAGAAGAGAAATTGTGAGTGAGCCACCTAGGGTCTTCCAAATCTTGCTGGAAATTAAGGTTTTTTTAAAACTTCTGTGCTTTACAGGAACTCTCATTTCCCCCCGTTGGTGATCATTATAGTGCTTTATATAGAACAGTAAAACAACAGAGCGCATTAACCTTTCCGAATAATATAGTCAGATGGTGCCTTTGTAAGCAGCGGGCTCTGATGCAAACAGGAGAAAATGAGACACAACTTTAGCTCTCTTACAAGGCTATTGCTTTACATAGCTTTCCCCCTGTGGCCTGCATGATGCCATTGAAGCATCATAAACAGTGTCAGCTTTGTCCCTAACTCCTGGTGGTAGGGAAAGGAGACCAATCACAGACGGCAGTTTAGAGCAGGATGTGGGTATCCGACCAGTTCTCACAGGCCCCTCTGCTGCCTCCTGTTCCGGGTCACCTTTGCCTCTTCCCTGGATTATTACAATAGCTTTGTGACTGGAGTCCCTGTTTCTATGACTGCTCTCACAGTCATAGAAAATCAGCAGCCAGAGGGGTCTTTTGACAACATAGGTTAAATAATGTCACTTCTCCTCAAAGCCCACCCAGGCTTGCCATCTCACTATGTGTAGAATGCCCGAGATACTTCTCTGTCCCTTCTATTGGCTCACTCTGCCTGAAAGGGCCTTTGCACTGGCTATTCCCTCTGCCAGGAATTCTCTTCACTAGATTTCTTAACTCCTTCAGACTTTTATTCAAATGCTATCATTTCAGTGAAGTCTTTAAAGATACAAATTTATCCTCATACTTCATTTCCCCTTCTCTAGTACTTATCAACATCCAATGTTTTATTTTTAAATCTAAGGCAAGCAATCTACTGGTTACACGTTATTTTCAAAATCACCAGTTTTACATGCTATATTTAAATAAATAAATAATATACAATATTATGCTTATTATTATTTACTGTTTATCTCCCCAAGTGAAATAAACCTCATGAAGATTTTTTGTCTGTTTTGTTCTCTGTTCTTGGGATTATATTCTTTCGATCAATGCTTCTCAAACTTTAATAAGCCCAGGAATAACCTGGGGATCTTTCTAAAATGTAGATTCTAATTTGGTTGCTTTGAGATGGGACCTGAGAATCTGCATTCCTAACAAGCTCAGATGGCCCACACCTGGAATAGCAAGATTATTCCATGTGGATCCCCACCTGAAAGCAGGACCTCCAGAAGTTTTCCTTCCAGCGCCAATTTAAAAAAACCCAGGCTGGGGTGACAGTATCAGAATCACATGGGAGAGCTTTTACATATAGATTCCTGGATGCCTAGCTCAGAGACTATGATTTATAGGTCAGAAATACGGCCTAAGAATTTGTCTACTAAAACTCTCCAGGTGATTGAAATGTGCAGCCAGGATGCGTAACTGCTGATGTAGAGAAATTAAGAATTTCGTGCATGTGCAAATGTGATTCTGATTTTGCCAAATTGCTGCCTAGTGAGTGCAAAATGAAAATTGACATCTCGATTGAAAATCAAAAAGTTGTCTTTTTCCTCATTTGCATCATTTGGTTGGCCTCCAAAAGAATCTAATGATTTCAACAGAGAAAAAAAGGAAAATGTGTATAATCAACTCAGAATATCTTCATTTGTCACTTTAAAATTCTATTTAGTATTATGAAAATAACATAGGCACATGGTAAACAATTCAAACAGTAAAAAAAAAAAAAAGCAATGAAAGTGAGCTTTTCTTCCATCCCGGATTTCCAGTCTCACTCCTGGGAGGAAATTATTGTGAACTGTTTCTTGTGGATATTTAGAGTAAATTTCTAGACACCCCTCTCCCCACTTTTTTCCTTTTATAAAAGGGGGAATGATTGAAAAAAGACTCATACATATAGAGGACAATTTGGTGATGGCTAGAGGGGAGAGGAGTTGGGGGCTGGGAGCAAGGGGTGAAGGGTTAAAGAAATACAAATTAGTAGTTGATAGATGGTCACGGGGATGAGGAGCACAAGATAGGGAATGCAGTTAGCATTAATGTAATGGCTAGATGTAGAGCCAGAGGGGAGATAGAGTAATCAGGTGGATCATTTAATAAACTATAGAAATGTCTAACCAATGTACTGTATACTTTAAACTAAGAATAAAATAATAAAATAAAATAAAATAAAATAAAATAAAATAAAATAAAATAAAATAAAATAAAATAAAATAAAATACTAAAAAACAAAAGGTGGAGTGGGGGCGGGGATGTGACCAAAGCCTCTGTATTGGGCTTTTTCTTGTTACTGTGTGCCTTGGTTAACCGCATATTGTATTTTCTAAGATGGCTGCAACCCTAAGATACCCCTGACATTTCTCCCAGTGAGATGTGGAATTTATGGTCCTTTCCTTTGAACCTGGGTGGGCTTTGTGACTATGTTAGGAGTGACATTATGTGTCTTTAAAGTTTAGATCATAAAAAGTGATACAGCTTCCACCTGGTCTTTTTGGGATGCCTGCTCATGGAACCCAATCATCATGTTGTGGAGAAGCAGAGAGACCATATAGAGAGCCATGTTTAGGTTTTCTGACCAACAACCCTACTTGAGATTCCAGGCAACAGCTAGCATCAACCTCCAGAAATATGTGAGGGTGTCATATGATTCTAACCCTCAGCCTTCAGGCCACTCTAGCACAAAGCAGGGATAAGCTACAAAGAAACGGGACAGAATTACCTGATCCTATTTAAGGACTACACTTAGGTATAGCCTAAATGTCATTCATGGGTGACCTTGAGCCAATCACTTTGTATGAGTTACGATAGCCTAGGCAACGCTACAAAAGCAAACAAATCTTCACATCTTACAACTTCACATCATTAGTGTTTATTTCTCGCACACATTACAGTCCAATAAAGGTCAAGTGACTCTCCTTTACATTATGACTCAGGAATCCAGTTTCCCTCCATGTGTTGTGTCTTCTAACTTCAAGGTCTTCCTTGGAATCCTTTACTGTATCCTCTACATTTAAATGGCCTATTAGTGAAGAAAAAGAGCAGGGAAGATCACAGAGAAAATTGGTTGACTTGGCCTTAAATGAGTTCTATTACTTCTACCCAGAGTCCTTTTGCCAAGACCCAAACGTATGGTCCCATCCTAACTGCAAAAGAGTCCGAGAAAGGTAGTCTTTTTAACTCCTTAGGGAAAACTACATGCCATTTTTGTGATACAGGGCCTCAATTTCCTCCCTGTGGATGGGGAAAATAACAATATCAGCTTCTCCAGGTGGCTGTAAGGATCAAAATGTAAGAAATTGTCTTATCTCTGAAGAAATTGAAAAGACCCGTACACATTTTAGGAATGTGGTGTTTCCTATCAGAGAAAGATGCCTGAGATGACTTTTCGTCAACATTCTGGGCTCCCCATGGATAATGGACAATGATAAGTCATTGTGCCTTCCCTGGGCTGTCCTATATCTAACCACTGGCAACCATTGCCCTAATACCAACAACTGTTTCTCTTCATGGGCAAGAACAACATGCTACATAAAGCAGCCCACTAACAGGTTATTCAGGCTCAAAGAAAGAAATATCAGAGACACAGTTAGTCCCTTACCAGGCAACATTCAAGTGGGACCTTAAGCAGAGATGCACTTGTTCTTTCTGTCTTCAGTTTTATACTACATTAGTGGCTATCCAGGCCCTGTTTTCCTAGCAGCATGTAAGCTTCCTATAAACAAGAGCAAGAAAAAGATTAAGTTAAAGGAACTGAAAGAAAGTAATGCCAACTCTTTTATAGCCTGGTTGTCAACAAGGCTTTCTTGTCCATTTCCTCAGTAAGACACTTAAATTCTCTGGAGCAGTCTTTTCATCTGTTCAATGGAGATAATAATACCTGAGTTGCCTGACTTAAGCAATTGTGGAGAGGATCAGTTAAGGAAATGCCCTGGAGAGGGCTTTATAAACTGGAAAGACTATTGTAAAGAGGCGAGCAATGGTGCTTCTCTAACTATTCCTTGAGAAGCAACAGGCAACAGCCTTACTGTGCAACTCTAAAAAAATCGCAACCACTTTTCTAATTATAAACTTTCTGTATAAAATTTAGAAAATGTAGGAAAGTATAGTTACAGCTACTGTTTATTAAATAATTTCTATGTTTAACTGATTCACCTTCATGGGATGGGTAGTAGGATTCTGCCCTCCTGCTTGCCTAACAGCTGAGCAAGCCTGTTAGATTCAAGGTAGTTATGCTGCTTGCTTTATCTATTCCCAAAATAAGTGGCTCAGCAGTTTTACACATATAGAGGCCTTAAAAATGTTCATTTCTGTTGACACTATAAATTTCTTCCTAGTAATCTTTCCTGAAGATATAATCTTAAGCACAGCCCAGATTTACTGCCAAAGGTCCAAAAATAGCCACTGCGGGGTTAGTTATGAAAGTGAGAAGCTGAAAATGTATATACCTCTCATCAAAGTTATAGTTAAGTAAATCATGGAGCATTCATACAGTAGAATATTATGTGACCCCTAAAAATAGTGTTTATGTTATACTTTTAATGATACAGGAAATTATTACATAAATATTCACAAGATGGTGAATGCTTTATAGAGTTTTATCTCAACTGTTTTCAAAATGCATAGAAAAATCACAGGAAAGAAATAGACCAAAAGGAACTGCATTGTTTTTGGATGGCAGAATTATGAGAAAATTCTTTTTTTTGGGACCCCCCCTCACTTTTCTGTAGTATTTTAAAAAGTTTCTACATACAGCAAGATTAGAGGAAAAAAAGTACAATACTGAACATAAAGTTCAAAACCTCATAAATCCCTCTCTCAAATGGACGTTTTCTATATCAACTCCATTAGTTTCACTTGTTTACAGTTTCATTTACTTTTTCTTACAAATGGTTATGTTGCATTTGATGTCATAAACACTAGGTGAAATTCAATTCAAAATATCTACAAACTGGAGCCACCATTCACCAAACCTGCACCTGCCAAGCAAATCTTAAAAGAGACTGAGAAGCAAGTGGTTCTTATATTAAATTTCCACCTTAAGGCACAGGTCAGAAAGCACAATCAAATATTTTCTATAATGCCAAAGGTATCTTTTGCAAATAAGTTTAAAAAGAAAAGAACTATTATCAAGGATCCAATTATAGCTGCAGCCTGTTGGAGATGAACCTCCATGAAAAATCAGATCAATTTAGAGGGGACAAGTTTGATGAAGATGCAGACAGATTTGGTTTCCTTTGAAATTTGACAGTTCCTGTGAAGATCAGGGAAATTTTGTATGAGTGAAGGATGGCTGTCTCTTCAAGGAATGTGCATGGAAGATAGTCAATGAAAACAACCTACAGGTGAGATTTCCCATCATGAGAAGAGGAGTGCCCATATGGGACAAAGAGTTCCCAGGATCTTCTTCTCTACCTCCAAAGCCCTCTAGAAGATTAAATCACATGTGGAGTGACTTCTCAGCAGAAGCCAATAAAGTTTGATGTGTGCTAAATATCATGCAATTATGCATTTGTGTCAGATACAAATGCAAGGGTATTATCTGCTCTAAGTGTCAATATTTCATGGGGACTTGCAGAGCCCTTGCAACTGGGACCCTAAGATATTCACCTGGGGAAAATGAGTTAAGTATAGATTTCTTTTAGAAATTGCCTCAATACTCAAAGTAAAAATTGAGTTTTTTTTGGAAGGTAGACTTGTGATGTTGGCTGATCCTAGGAATCTGTGCACATAAGTTGTTATGACAGGTCCTGTCATGTCTCTTGTCATGGAGTCCCTGCTATGGTGACCTGACTTGTACCCTTGCACCCTCCAAGTTCTGGAAACCAGCTCTGCCCTTTCAGGATTCCTGCATTTGAACACAAATCTAGGCCTTTCTGGTGCCAATCATTTCTATGTCTCATCATCTCTCAAACAATTGTCACATCAGCTGTTTTACTCTGGATCCCCAGCTTTCAGTTGCTTTTCTGAAGTTTAGCATACTATTGACCTACTTTGAGGACAACTGCAGGAAGATACTTCTTCCTAAAAAGAAACTTTTTCGGTGACTCAGTTCCATCCCTCAGATCCGTGAGATAAGGGTAAATAACTCAGGTTGCTGCTGCCCAGAAGCTAGTGCAAGTTGAAGAGTGAACCTTCTGAGAGGGTGGGGAGCGCTGTACCAATGGCATTAACTTCTTTGTTTTCTTTTATCCTTCCAGCTTTATTGAGGTATAATTGACAAATAAATGTGTCTATACTTAAAGTATACCAAGTGGTGATTTGATATATGTACACATTGTGAAATGATTAGCACAGTCAAGTTAATTAACACATCCATTACACACAGTTATCTTTTTTGTGTGTGTGTTGAGAACACTTAAGATCTACTCTCTTAGTAAATTTTAGGTTTAATAATGTATTATTAACTATAGTCACCATGCTGTACATTAGGTATCCAGAACTTATTCATTTTATAACTGAAATTTTGTACCCTTTGACCAACATCTCCCTATCTCCTCAGATGGAACACATAGCCTTATATATGGACAAAAGGAGCAAGGGACAGGTACTAATAAAGGTTTCAGACAGTGGTTAATTTTAAAAAGATTGGGACAATGATGATCTTAATTCACTATTTGGGACATACAAGTCACAGCTCCAAATTTATCCAGTGATTGTGTAATTTCCCACCTATCTTTGGTTCCATCAAGGCAAGCAAACTTGAGCTGATTTCCAGAAACAAGAAAGAAGTATTAGCATATTTACTAATTAGAGTCACATTTTCACTTTCACCATCATCTATTTGCCCCAGTATACTCTCTCCTTCACTCATGGTGGTGATCTGATATGACAGTTATACATTGGACAAATATGCAATTAATTTTAGGCATATATTTCCCAGGAAGATTCAGATTCACTCAGTGTCTGCCCTCAGAGACAAGACACAAGATCCTCAGCTAGGGAAATATTATCTTTCTTAGTAGCTCTATATAGGGACCTGAGTAATGAACACGAAGAGTAATCTTCATTTGTAGACATTGGTCAGTAGTTCAAGCAGCTTCCACCCAATCCTGCCAATGATATGCATGCTTCTTCTAGTTCTCGTTTGATAATTTACTGTTTGCAAAACCTGAAGCAACCTTGGCCCAGTGGTGATTTGACAAAAGCTGAGTGTCTCCACCAGGGATGTCTACCAGGAAACTCAGGTTTGAATTTCAGAAATTTTTGATAGATGAAAGTTACATTGACCCCATTAAAACTACAATCCAACAGAGGGCACCATTTAAAAATATTTTTTAGTGGGGCTAAGTAGAGCTAAATAGAGAACAATAAAGCAACATTTAGGTAAAACTAAAACTCAATTATTTTATCCTTCATGTATTGAATGTTTTCCTTGGGCCTAGCCAGTGACCTAGAAATTCATGGCTAGAAAAGTAATATTTCAATATGTTTCTGAGTAAAATAATTTCTAGTAACTATTATCGTCAAACGCAAATATTATGCTAAGCACAACACAAATGCAAATCAGATACAGAAAGCTTATCCTAAATGATCTTACGGAGAAGATGAGTTCACAAATAACTAGGACTTGTAGTGATATGGGTAGGGGTATTTGAAGAGCAGAAGCCATGATATAGTGGGGAAAACTGCCAGAACCTCCGTAGGAAATTGACAGGGAACAGTAAGCTCAGCTTGGTTGGAAACCAGATTTAAAGGGTAGATTGAATCGGAACCCATTTCTGTTGTTTTTGTTATCACAGGCTGGGATGACTACATTAATCTTTTTAAAGCTAATAGCTTTTGAGCTGTTGGAGGCCCCTAGTGGTCAGGAGGCTCCCAGGAGGCCTAAATCCCACCAGGATTGTCTTTTGAAAATTTGAGATATTTATTGAACACTTCTACATAAAAAAAAACCAAAACAACCAAAAACCAAAAACCAAAAAACAAACAAAAAAAACCCTCTACAAAGTATTACAAGAAATTCTAGAAAGAATCACATTTAAGGATCTTGAAGTGTAAAAACAATTGTAAGTATCTCCAAAAATGTGTAAGAAAAAAGAAAATAGGTGCTAAAGAGATATTTGATGAATGTCAGTATCTGTTTCTGATAAAACTGAACTATCAAGAGAAGAATGAATCCTGAATTTGATATAGATGATTATATTAGACACTACTGTTCGAGGTCACTCCATGTCTATTTTCTAATTGGCTTAAGCCAATTAGCATAGCCTGTTTACTTAGCCATAGTGACTTGTTTAGGAATGAGTAAGTGACTGCCCACTGGGCTAATGTAACATAGGCTATTCTGGGTTCTGGAAAAGTAGCTACCTAGAGGATGTTCTCTTTCTGTAGTAAGAAATCATGTAGCCCTGAGAAGCCTCTGGCAGCCACCTTGGGACTAGGAGGGGAAGCTGCTTTAGAACTAAAACTGAGATCAAGCCTTGCCTGAACTTGCTGTGGAACTTCTAATGTACTTTATAGTCAAGTTTGAATTTAGTTTTCTGTTACCAAAAACAGATGGAAGATTGCTAACTGATTAAAACATTCATCTTAAATTAAGAAGAAACATCACATTTAATGGAGAAACATTAGAGACATTTTCATTAAAGTCAAAAATAAGAAAATATTGGCATGACGCCTTCTATAATTCAATATTGTTGTACACTGCATTAACCAATAAGTACGACAGACGCTGAAGAATGATTTTTGGAAAGGAAGACTTACAGATGATATTATCATTTACAAATTATGGTATTTTCTATTTGGAAAACTGAAAATAATCAGAAAACTATTGTAAGAGAGTTCAGAAATATGGCTTAAAATTAAATATGGGGGTTGGGGGATCTGCAATTCTCTTATATACCAGTAATAGTTTAAAATATAATAAAAAATGAGTTCACTCACAATTATAACAAATAATATGTGGAACCCATACTTAAAAATAACAACATTTAACAGAGGACAGACATTTCAGAAATATATTTGAATAATCCACAATATTAGTGGGAATGCAGGCCCACTCAGACATTGCTATCATTTATAACAAAAATGGTATATTTAGTTTTGGATCTCAGTGAGGCAATGAATACCAAAAGCTTCAACAGCTTAAAAACATTTTGTTTCCAAGCCTTTATTTGTTCAGTAATTTATACTAAACAAATTACTAAAAATTTGTTCAAAGATTTAGTTCCAAGGATATTCATTGAAATATCTTTTATAAATACAGGAAATAATTAAAATGTAGCACAAATAGATTAGGTACATTAATTCTGGTATATTCATATTCAATGAGATAGTTTACAATTATTGATAGAGAGAGAGAGAGGAAAGTAAGATAGAAGCCAAAATGTTTCATAACCCAGTCTTAGAAGTGACACACCGTTACTTCTGCTGTATGCTATTGGACAAGCAGACTAACCCTGATATAGTGTTACAATGGCGGGGGGGGGGGGGGGCGGCAGTGGGACCACACAAGGTTATGAATACCAGGAGACCATTGGGGGCCATTTTGGGATCTATGGGGAGAGAATTGTTGAAGAAGATACAGTTGGGAGAGAGCCAGAATGGCATGAGGGCAGAAGTTTGGGAGATGACAGATAGTATGTTGAATTCACCAAATTGTGAAATTTGGGTTTGGAGCTAAGTTTACCTACATCTCTGAGGGTCACACAGACCCAAATTGCAATATGAAATATGCATGGACAGAAGCCTCTTGCTGCCTATTGGGGGAAAATTGAGAGATCAGAGAGGACCTTTTTGAGAATTGTGTCATTCAGCACGTATGGCCCAAACAGAAGGATTGTCAGTTAATGTACAGGTTATGTGTAATGAAAAGTAGTACTGGAAGGAAGGTGACTACAGATTTCATATTAAAAATTCCACTGTTATTAATTTATGGTTGGGAGGTTCAAGGCATATCAGTAGGAGGACTATGTGTTCCTCATGTAGTTGTAACTTCATGAGCTCTGTTCTCAAATGGGCAAAGAATGTTGATCTTTTGATAATCGAGGGAAAAAATACTAGTTGCGGCCATTACAGGTGGAGAGAAACTGAACCTCAATTCAAAGATGAGTGATTTTCTCCCATCCTTCTGTCCAACCCCAGTGGATGCCATCCACAGGATCAGAGCTTCCCTCTCTCCCATGAAATAAGCAGAAGACTCCTTGGACATTCAGTCAAAGCTAGAGGCAGCGGAGTATGTAGACTCAAGAAAAGAAAGGATCAAACTCTACTGCCCTCTGGAGAGGGGTCCTTTTAAAAGATAGAGGCCAGACAACAGATAGAAGGCTTAAAGGAGGTCTTTCAGTAGAGAGCAAGGAAGTTTGGGGGATAGAGCATTAGAGAGGGAAGGTGGACCCTTGTAGGACATCTTCTGGAGACCCCTGTGTGACCAGGATTTAAGGTAGCTAAATAAAGCCATATCTTCTCATCTTCTCACTGGCGTTGCTTGGGAATACTTTCCCGAATTCTGCAAAAAGAAAAACAGATGTAGATTTCCATCAAAATTTAGTGGTTTTTGTTTTGTTTTGTTTTGGGTTTGGGGTAGACAGAAGAGGTTGTGCTAGGGAGGAGGCAGCCTAAATGCCTGGAAATCTGATAATAACAATTCTTTGTGGGGTCTAGGTGCAATTTAACCAAGCATGAACAACTCACAGTCCAGATGCTCATAGCTGATTCCCCCAACTTTTGTGTCACCCTCTACACTCCCCACCAAAGGCACTGAAGAATAGAATGGGGCTCTCAAATCTCAGCACGTGTGCATGACACTCACACACACTCACATGCACACATATATGCAGAGACATCTGGTATACATGACAACACAGAGATAATTATTCTTATCCCTCCACACCTTTACCTTTGGCAACCATCAGTTTTTTCTCTGTAACTATGTGTCTGTTTCTTTCTTTTCTTTTTTTTTAGATTCCACATACAACTGAGATCATACGGTATTTGTCTTTCTCTGTCCTATTTCACTTAGCGTAATACCCTCTAAATCCACCCATGTTGTTGCGAATGGCAAGACTGAATTCTTTTTTACCACTGAATAATATTTCATGGTATGCATATACCACATCTTTATTTATTCATCTCTGGATGAGCATCTAGACTGCTTCCATATCTTGGCTGTTACTAGTAATGCTGCAACAAATGTAGGGGTATATATATCTTTTTGAATTAGTTTTTGTTTTCTTCAGATGAATATCCAGAAGTAGAATTACTAAATCATATGGAAACTCTATTTTTAATTTTTTGAGGAATCTCCATATGGTTTGTCATTGTGGTTGCACAATTTACAATCCCACCAATAGTGTACGAGGGTTCCCTTTTCTCTACATCCTCATCAGCACTTGTTATTTGTTGATTTACTGGTCCTAGCCATTCTGACAGGTGTGAGGTGATATCTTATTGTGTTTTTAATTTGCGCTTCCCTGATTATTAGTATTATTAGTGATGTTTGAGCGTTTTTTCTTATGTCTTGGCCATCCATATCTCTTCTTTGGATAAATGTCTATTCAGGTCCTCTGCTCATTTTAAAATCTGTTTGTTTGCTTGTTTGTTTGCTTGGTGTTAGTTTGTATGAGTTCTTTATATATATTTTGGTATTAACTCCTTATCGGATTCATCATTTTATGAAAATCTTCTCCCATTCAACAAGTTGTCTTTTTGTTCTGTCGATGGTTTCCTTTGCTGTGTAAAAAGGTTTTAGTCTGATGTAGTCACATTTTTAAGTTTTTTTTTCTTTTGTTTCTCTTGCTTGTGGAAATATATACAATATTGCTAAGAGTGATGTCAGAGTTTACTGATTATATTTTCTTCTATGAGTTTTTTTAAATTAATTAATTAGTTAATTAATTTAAATTAGTTTCATGTATACAGTACATTGGTTAGACATCTATATAGTTCAATCCCCCCAATTACTCCCTCCACCCTTGACCCTCCACCTAAACAACATATTAATGTTAACTGCATTCCCTATGCCCTGCTCCTCATCCCCATGACCATCCATCAGCTACTAATTTGTACTTTAACCCTTCACCCCTTTCTCCTACCCTCCCAAACCCTCCTCTCCTCTGTCACCAAATTGTCCACTATATTTATGAGTCTATTTTTGATTAGTTTGCTCTTTTTATTTCTTAGATTCCACATATAAGTGAAATCATATAGTGTTTATCATTTTCTGGCTGACTTAAATACCTTCTAGGTTCATCAAAGCAATCAATGTCTTTTTTCCATCCCCTTCCTTTTAGTCTGTGTCCATTTTTTAATCTAAAGTGATTCGCTTGTAGGCAGCATGTATGGGTTTTGTTTTCTTATCCATTCATCCATTTTTAGTTGAAGAAATTAATTCTTTTCCATTGGAGGTACTTATTGATAGGAATGTAGTTGTTACCATTCTTTATTCCTGTTTTTGATACATGCTTTTTCTTCTTAAAGAAGTCCCTCCAACATTTTCTGTAATTCTGGCTTGGTGGTGATAAATTTCTTTAGCTTATTTTTGTTTGGGTAGCTCTTTATCTGTCCTTCAACTCTAACTAACTTTGCTGGATAAATTATTCTTGGTTATAGATCCTGGGTCTTCATTCTGTCAGATATTTTTTGCCAAGCCCTTCTGTCCTGCATAGTTTCTTTTGAGAAATTAGCTGCCAGTCGTATGAGTGTTCCCTTATAAGTAATTATCTGTTTTTCCCTTGCTGCTTTTAAGATTCTCTCTTTGTATTTAATCTTTGGCATTTTAATTATGAGAAGTCTTGGTGCAGGCCTCTTTGGATCCCTGATATTTGTAATTCTCTGAGCTTCCTGGGGTTTTATGTCCATTTTCTTCACCAGGTTAGGAAAGTTTTCCATCACTGTTTTTTCAAACAGCTGTTCAACATCTTGATTTTCTTCAGTTATGCCAATTAGATGGATATTTGGATCCCATATCCTCCTTAAATTATTTTTATAGTCTTGGCATCTTTTTTTCTTGCCATTCTGCGTGCCCTTGGCTTTCCTGTCCTTTAGATAAAGCATATGATCCTTTTCTTTATTCACTTTGTTTATTCTTTTGTTTATTCCATTTAATATATTTCTCATCTCAGATAATGTGTTCTCCATTTTGTACTGGTTCCCTCTTGTAATTTCCATTTCCATTTTAATGTTTTTAATCTCTTTGTTGGAGTTCTCTACATTTCCCAAAAATTCATTGAGTATCTTTATAACCAGGGTTTTGAACTCTGCACCTGTTAGATTACTTGACTCCATTATACCTGGTTCCTTGTTCTGTTCTCTCATATGGTTTCTGCTTCTTTGTCTTCCCATATTGGCTGCCTTTCCATATCTGTTTCTATGTACTAAACAAAACTCCTAAGTCTCCTGGTCTTATTAGTATGGATTTATGAAGTAGGTGTCCAGTGGCACAGTCCTGAGAGAGGTTCAGCTGCAGGCCAATTTAGCACAAGCCTCTACCTCTTCTGGACCACTTGTTAAGATTCAGCAAGCAACCCACAGATGCTGTGTTTATACTTGCCTCAAAAGGCCATGCCAGAAACCGAGGCCAACTGCCTCCAGTGTGAGTCTAGGTGCTGCTCAGCAAGGAGTACCTGGCTCACTGAGGATGTATGTGGATGTGGCTTGGGTGGAGCTGCGAGTTGAGGGAGGCGGAGTTTCAGGGAATCTTCTGGGCGGAGTGACCTCTGTTATTCAGTGTGATGACATCAGGGTTATGGTGGCGATGTGTCCGCGCGCTGGGACGGTGGAGGGCTCAACAGGGAACAATGGATACTGCCAGCACTTCTGTACAGAGTGTGTCTCACTACGACCCTCTCTCTGACAATATCTTCCTTTAAGTCCCTCGTGCCCCCTGCACACAGTCAGATTGGCACTGGTGCTCAGAGTGAGCAGGTCCGATTCCGCAAAAATCTGCTCCAGGATGCGGCCCCTTTTAAGAGGCATCTACAGCTGCTGCAGCCTCAGTCTTACTCAGCCGCTTAAGACCAGGCAACCCTGTGTCCTCACCCTGTCCTACCTCCTGCCGTTGCAGGATGATTTCTTGGTTTTCTCGGATTTCTCCTTAGTTGTATGGCTTGTTCATCTAGATCCTGATTTTTTCCTTGCTATTCGCTCCTTGTTTCTGTCACAAATTTGATTTGGTTGCCTGATGAATGAACAGAGCCTCTATCATCTACACTACTTTTTTCCTCCTTCTCTTCTAGGAGTTTTATAGTTACAGGTCTATCATTTAAGTCTTTAATCTATTTTGAGTTATTTTTGCATATGGTATGAAAAAGTTGTCCAATTAATTTCTTTGCATATAACTGTCCAGTTTTGCAAACATCACTTATTGAAGATACTGTCTTTACTTTATTGTATATTCTTACCTCTTTCATTGTAGATTTATCTACCATATAAGCAAGAAAATATTTCTAGACTTTCTGTTATAGTCCACTGATCTATATATCTGTTTTCATGTCAATACCATGCTGGTTTTACCACTGAGTATAGTATTAGCTGTAGGTTTGTCATATATGCTGTTTATTATGCTGAGATATATTCCTTTTATACCCACTTTTTTGAGAGTTTTTTAAATTGTAAATGGATTTTGAATTTTGTAAAATAATTTTTCTTTATCTATTGACATGATCATATGTTTTTATCTTTCTTTTTGTTAATGTGATTATTACATTAACTGACCTATGAGTGTTGAACCACTTCTGCATCCCTGGGATGACTCCCACTTGGTCATGGTGTATAATTGTTTTAATGTATTATTGAATTTGGTTTGCTAATGTTTTGTTGAGAATTTTTTCATCTATGTTTATCAAGGATATTGGCCTGTAATTTTCTTTTTTTATGATGTCTCTATTTGATTCTGGTTTCAGGGTAATACTGGTTTCATAAAAAGAGTTTGGGAGTATTTCTTCCTCTTCCATTTTTTGAAATAGTTTAAGAAGAATAGGTATTTATTCTTCTTTGAATGTGAAGCCATCTGGTCCTGGACTTTTGTGTGTTGGGAGGTTTTTTTTTTTTTTATCACTGCTTCAGTTTTATTGCTAGTAATTGGTTTCTTTAAATTTTGTATTTCTTTTTTTGATTTAGTTTTGGAAGTTTATATACTTCTAGAAATTTATTTTAGAGTGTCAAAATTGTTGACATATAATTATACATGGTATTCTTTAATAATTTGTATTTCTGTGGTGTTTGTTGTAACTTCTGTACTTTTTGGTTGAAATCTTCTATAAATGTCCTTTAAGTCAATCTCATCTAATATGACATTTAAGGATATTATTTTACTATTAATTATCTGGATAATCTATCCATTGATTTAAGTAGAGTATTAAAATTCCCTACTATTATTGTATTACAGTGAATTTCTCTCTTTATGTACATTAAAAATTGCTTTATATATTTAGGTCTCCTATGTTGAGTGCATGGATATTTAATAATTGTTATATCCTCTCATTGGATTGTCCCCTTTATAATTATGTCATATCTTTCTTGTCTTTTTTTTTTACTTTTTTTTGTTTTAAAATCTATTTTGTCTGATATAAGCTTTGCTACTCCACGTTTTTTTTTTTCATTTCTATTTTCAAGGAATATCCCTTTTTATCCCTTCACTTTCAGTCTGTGTCTTTCAATTTGAAGTGAATCTCTTATAAATAGTATATAGTCATGTCATGTTTTTGAAGCATTTTTTGAAACATTTAATACATTTACATTTAAAGTATGTACTAATTGCCATTTTGTTAATTGTTTTGATTGTTTTTATAGTTTACCTCTATTCCTTTCTTACTACCTTGTTCTCTTCCTTTGTGGTTTGCTGTTTTTCTTTAGTGTTTTGTTATGTTTCCTTTCTCTTTGTTCTTTTATATCTTTTGTAGGTTTTGATTTGTGGTTACCAAGAGGTTGACATATATTATTACTTATCTATTGCAGTCTGTTTTAAGCCGATAGGCATTCAAGTTTGAATATATTCTGTAAGAACTATATTTTTACTTCCCCCTCCGTGCTTTATGTTATTGATGTAATATTTTAGATATATATTTTTGTATTGTATATCTCCTAACTACTTCTTGTAGTTTAAATTGAATTTGATGCTTTTTTTCTTTTAACCTTCATAGTAACTTTTTAAATATCTGATTTGCCATGTTTATTGAATATTTGGCTTTACCTGAGGTTTTTATTTTTCTCATATTTTCTTATTTCTGGTTATGGTCTTTTTTTTCTTCTTAAAGAAGATCTGTTAGCATGTTTCGTAAAGCTAGTTTAATGGTGATGAATGCCTTTAGTTTCTACTTGTCTGGGAAACTATATTTCCTTCAGTTCTAAATGATAACCTTGCTGGGTAAATTATTCTAGATTGTAGGTTCCTGTCTTTCAGCACTTTAAAGATGTCTGCTACTCCCTTCTGGCTTGTAAAGTTGCTGATGAGAAATCAGCTGACAGACTTATAGGGGTTCATTTGTACATAACTTGTTTTTCTCTTGTTTCCTTTAAGATTGTCTCTTTATCTTTAACTTTTGCCATTTTAACTACATTATGTCTTCGTGTGATCTTTCTGGGTTCATCTTGTTTGGAACTCTCTGTGCGTCCTGGACATAGATGTCTGTTTTCTTTCCAAAATTAGAAAAATTTTCAACCTTTATTTCTTTATATAATATTTCTGTTCTTTCTCTTTTTCTTCTCTTTCTGTAATCCCTGTAATGTGAATGTTTGAGTGCTTGATGTTATCTTAAAAGTCCTTTAAACTAGCCTCATTTTAAAAAATATATATTTTTTCATTCTGCAGTTCTGATTGGTTGATTTTCACTAGTCTGTCTTTCAGGTTGGTGATCCACTCTCTGTTAGCTAATCTGATGTTGATTCCTTGAGTCTATTTTGTCTAGTGTAAGTATTGCTACTCTAGCTTTTTTTGTTGTTGTTTGTTTCTATTTTCATGAAATATCTTTTCCATCCCTTTACTTTCAGTCTGTGCGTATCTTTTAATCTGAAGTGAATCTCTTGTAAGCAGCCTATGTAAGGGTCTTGTTTTCTTCTCCATTCAGCCACCCTATCTTTTGATTGGAGGACTTCTTTTTTGGTTGAAGTACTTGTTGATAGATATATAGTTATTGCCATTCTTTATTTATATTTTTAATACATTTTTTTCTTCTTCTTAAAGGAGTCCCTCCAACATTTCCTGTAATACTGGCTTGATGGTGATGAACTCCTTTAGATTTTTCCTGTCTGGAAAGATCCTTATCTGTCCTTCAATTCTAAATGATAGCTTTGCTGGATAGAGTAATCTTGGTTGTAGGTCCTAGGTTTTCATCACTTTGAATATAGTGTGCCAAGGCTTTCCGGCCTGCAAAGTTGCTCTTGAGAAATTGGCTGACAGTCTTATAGGAGCTTCCTTGTAGGTAACATTGCTTTTCTCTTGCTGCTTTTAAGATTCCTTTTGTCTTTAACCTTTGGCATTTTAATTATGACGTGTCTTGGCGTAGGCCTCTTTGTGTTCATCTATTTCAGGAAATTCTCTGAATTTCCTGGGCTTGTATATCTATTTTGTTTTACCAGGTTAGGGAAGTTTTCTGTCATTATTTCTTAAAATCGTTTTTCAATTCCTTACTCTCTCTCTTCTCCTTTGATACCCCTATGATGTGAATGTTTTAACGCTTGATGTTTTCCCAGAGGCTCCTTAAATTATCTTCATTTTTTTGAATTCTTTTTTCTTGTTGTTGTTCTCATTGGGTGTCCTCCACTACCCCATCCTCTGTATCGGTGATTCGATCCTCCGCTTCCTCCACTCTGTTGATTCCTTCTAACGTACTCTTTATCTGAGATATTGTATTCTTCATTTCTTAATGGTTCCCTTTTATGGTTTCCAACTCCATTTTTATGTTTTCTATCTCTTTGTTAAAGTTCTCATTGAGTTAATCTACACTTCCGCTAAGTTCCTTGAGCATCCTCATAACCAGTGTTTTCAGCTCTGCATCTGGTAGATTGCATGTCTCCATTTTGTTGAGTTTTTTTTCTGAACTTTGTCCTGTTCTTTAATGAAGGACATGTTTCTTTGTCTCCCCATTTTGGCTGCCTCTCTGTGTCTGTTTTATTTATTAGGTAGGGCGGCTATGTCTCCCAGTCTTAGTAGAGTGGCTTTATGTAGTAGGTGTGCTGTGAGGCCCAGTGGTACAGTTCTGCAAGTCAAGTTCAGTTGCAGCCTGTGCACCTTCAAGGCCACCAATCAATCCACAGATGGTTGCCATCTGTGCTGGGCTTATAGGTGCCTCAAGAGATTAAGCCAGAACCCGAGACTGGCTGCCACTTGTGCAGGGCTTGGGGCTGCTCAGTAAGAGGTACAGGGCATGCCGAAGCCAGTTGCTGCTTGTTTAGGTTTTGTGAACCTTTGAGAGATTGTAGGAAAGCCTGCAACTTGAGCCAAGACAGGCCATTTTTATGGAATAAATCAGTGGAAGTGGCTTGAATGTGCCCACAAGTTGGAAGAGCTGGAGTCTCAGAAAATGCCTTGGATGGAGCGACCTGTGTTATCCAGTTTGATGGCGACTCAGATATGACAGAAGCCTGCGTCTGCACACTGGGTATGGGGAGAGCTCAACAAAGGAAGAGTGGACTCCTCCAGTACTTCTTTTTGGGAGAAAGCTGCCCCTCCAGCCCTTGCCCTGAAACCAGACAATTCCATTCCTCCCCATGTGTCCTTAGAGTCTTTTGAGCTGCTGCCCCAGCCCTGGAGCTCAGAGTGAATTTGTTAGTGGTTAAGTCCATGCATAGGCCCTTTAAGAGGAATGCCTGAAACTCCTGCAGCCCTTTGTCTAACTCAGCCACAATCTTCAATAATTTTCACATCCAGATTTTATGGGGCCTTCTTTTCTTGGCACCTGGGCTCAGGAGTCTGGTGTGGGGCTAGGACCCCTCACTTCTCCTGGGGGGCCTGCATAGCCAAGAGATCCCTCCTGCCACACGTGGGTGTGGGATCAGTCTGTTCAGTGTCTCTGCCTCTCCAGTCTCGAGGTGGCTCCTTCTGTATGTCTTTAGTTGTAGGACTTTTGTTCAGCTAGACTTCAGGTGATTTTTTAATGATGTTTGTTCTGCAATTTAGTTGTAATTTTGATGTGTTCGTGGGAGGAGGCAAGTATAGTGTTTACCTACTTCTTCATCTTAACTGGACTTCACTTGTTTTTTCTTATATTTTCTAACTCTTTGAAGTTTTCCCTAAGTTCTTCTATTCCACTCTTAAGTTTGGTGAGCTTTCTTATGACCTTTTAAAAAAAAATTTCTTTATCAGGCAAATTAATTATTTTTGTTTCCTTAGGGTTTTTTTTTCTGGGCATTTTCTTGTTCTTTCATTTGAGAGATATCCTTCTGTCTCTTTTTTTTGTTTGACTTTTTATGTTTGTTTATATAAATTAGACAAAATATATGTCTCTTCTAGTCTTGGAATAGTGGTCTTATGTAGAAGTGGACTCTATGTACATTTTGTGTACAGGGTGGTTTTTGTAGGCTAGTAGGTGCTTAGCAGATGCTTAAGACATTTGGGGCCCTGGCCTACTAAGCTGGAGTGATTCTGAGTGGGGAGGCCAAGTACGTATGGTAATGCCCTGTTGACCCTACTTGCTCCCTTTGTTTGGGCTAAAATAGGCTCAGATGATGTGTTTAGGAACACACCGCAGTAATCTTGCAGGCAGGCCAGAGCAACTGTTTAGACCACGTACCCACCCTATGGAGGTAAAGAGGGTTGTGCACAATGGCACTTATGGGCCCCTCTGAAACTGGAGTTACCACAGCTCCATTGGCTTCCTAGCCTTCTCTATTCAATCTCTTTCTCTTATTTGTTCCCAGAAGGTATTTTTTTCAGTGCTCAGTTGTCTTGCAGGAGTAATTGTACCCTATATACATATATTTTTGTTTTGTTCATGGAAGGGGTTAAGTTCAGCATTCTCCTATGCCACCAACATCTGGGACCTCCCATCAACACCAGTGTTATGATTAATGTACTTTTATGAACCTGAGGTCCACAAGAAAAAGGGAACAAGTTAATTGAAGGACCAGTTCTACATGAAGCAGGTGTAAATGTAATGAACAAGGAAGGAGAAATATCCGGCCTTAGTCTGGGAACAAAGCAGATGTTTTTGTATAGGACAACCTTTCAGTTGGTTACTATCTCTACCCTCCCAGCAAAAATGTTTGCACTTAAACAAGAACTTACAGGATTGATTCAAATTGTGGGAATTTTGGTGATGTGGCAGGCTAATGGGGCAATCTATTGATTGAGTCTTTTAGCTCCCTGCATGTCACAACACTGATCTGGCCTCCAGCTTGGTGGAGTTAGTGCCTCTCTTTATTTTGCCTCAAGATTTATCATCTATTGAGCAAATGTTGACTCTTTGAATTAACTTGTAATGTCTACTGCCAACAAAAGTCAATATTTGTTTGATAACATATTTGGTGACTGAGTGCAGTGAAGTGAATATTCTACCCATCAATTGGAAGACCCATGATGAAAGCCTCCTTTTCTTGTACTTTTTCCCCTAATGTTAATGATATATTATAATTCATTAAATATCATTTCAACATGAAATCAGTATAAAATTATTGAGATATTTGACATTATGTTTTCTTATTTAAACTTTCAAATTCCATGTGTATTATAATTATAACACAATTTGTTTTTTAACTTTACCGAGAAATAATTGACAAACATAATTGTATATATTTAAAGTGTACATGTGATGATATGATATACATGTACATTGTAGAATGATTATCAAGATCAAGATAATGAATACATCCATTGCCTCATACAGTTAACTGTGTGCGTTGTTATTAAGATCTACTTTCAGCAACTTTCAAATATACGACACTCACTGTATTAACTATAGTCACTATGCTGTATATTAAATTGCCAAAATTTATTCTTTTTATAACTGAAAATTTGTACCTTTTTACCTATGACACCCTTTTGCCAAGCCCCTGGCAATTACCATTCTATTCTGTTTCTATGAAATCAGCTTTTTTTTTTTTTTAGATTCCATATACAGGTGAGATCATACTGTATTTGTCTTTTTCTCTCTGGCTTATTTCACTTAGTATAATGCCCTCAGGGTCCATTCATGTTGTTGCAAATGGCAGGATTTCCTTCTTTTTTATGTCTGAATAATATTTTATTATATATATATACACACATACATATATACACATATATATATACATATATACATATATGTATATGTATACATATACTCTCTCTCTCTCTCTCTCTCTCTCTCTATATATATATATATATATATATACACACACACACACACACACACATACACACACACAACACATAAATTTTTAATCCATTCATCTGTTGATGAACACAGATTGTTTCCACATCTTGGTTATTATAAACAATGCTTTGATGAATGTGGGAATGCAAATATCTCTTTGAGATCTTGATTTAATTTTCTTTGGATATATACCAATGTGTGGAATTGTTGGATCATATGGTAGTTCTATTTGTAATTTTTTGAGGCAATTCTATACTATTTTTCATCGCAGCTGTACCAATTTATATTTCTATTAAGAGTGCACATGGATTCCCTTTTCTCCACATCCTCACCAACACTTATTAGCATTTGTCTTTTTTTAAATTAAGTTTATTGGTTAATATTATGTAGATTTTGGGTGTACAACTTTGTAACACAACATCTGTATACTCCATTGTGTGCTCACCACCCAAAGTCTATTTGCCTTCTGTCACCATATATTTGACCTTCTTTATCCTCTTTATTTTCCCCCAACTCCTTTCCCCTCTGGTAACCACCATATTGTTGTCTGTATCTATGAGTTTGTTTATTTTTTCATTTTATTTATTTGTTGATATTTGTTTTATATCCCACATATGAGTGAAATTATATGGGTCTTGTCCTTTTCTGTCTTACTTGTTTCACTTAACATGATACTGTCAAGATCCATCTATATTGATGCTTTTCGATAATACCCATTCTCATAGGTATGAGGTGATATCTCATTGTGGTTTTAAGTCTCCTTTTCTTAAATCAGATGTTCTCCTGTTCTGTGAGAGTAGCCTCCAGAACAGCAGGACTAGCATGCCTATGGAATGTTTAAAAATGCAAATTCTTGGGCCTCACTTTACTCCTGATGAATCTAGAGCTCTGAGGGTAGGGTCCAGCTTGTCGTGTGCTGGTAAATGTGTAACAAATGTCTTTCTGAAAAAAAAAAAAGCATCTATTTGCGTACATAAGTTTATTATAAATTTTAGTGATAGATATGCAGCACACAATTTACAAATAATAATTATATATTCAATACTCTTTATAATAAATTTCACATGGCAAATTTATTTTCACAAAATACTTTCATTAGTTTTTACCAAACTTTTGTATCAGAGACAACCTATGGTTGCAACTGGTGAATGAGTGTAATTCCAACATGAATGTTAGCTGATATTTTTGTTTACATTAAATAGTAAAATGAAAATGAAACAAATAAAGATTTATGTTATGTCAGAATGTCACTTGTTTGTCAATGACATGAGCAACCTCTTTGCTGAATAAGGTAATAGTTTCAACTACTGGAAGACTATTTTCTAAAAATTATTTTTTATATTAACAATGTCATAGCCATAGAACGACACACATTTAAGTTTAATCTATATCATTAAAATTTTCTTCATTACTATCTTAAGTCTAGACAATCAAACAAGTAATAAACCAAGTCCATGCTTATAGCATTTTTTTTATTTCTATTCTGTAAATACTTTTACCATGGACAATTTCAAGCCACATAACACCACTGAATGAGGAGTTACAAAGAGATGTTCAGCATCACACCATTTTATACTGTTTCCATCATACAATGCAATAGACAGATATCCTCAAGACTAGACATAATAGAAACATGTAGTAAAATAATTAGGAAATGCTTTTAATGTAGTATTTTAAATAGACTTTATTTTTTAGAGCAGTTTTAGGTTCATGGCAAAATTGAGCACTATAAATTCACAGCCTCACTCTCTATCAACAACCCACATTAGAATGGGAAATTTGTTAACAATTGATGAACCTACATATCATTGTCACCCAAAGTCCATAATTTACATTAGGGTTCACTTTTGATATTGTACATTCGTTGGATTTGGACAAATGTATAATGACATATGTTGACAATTACATGACATACAAAGTAGTTTCACTGCCCTAAAAGTCCTCTGTTCCCTGTCCATTCATCTCTCCCTTCCTTTTAATCCTTGGCAACCACAGATCTTTTTTACCATCTCCATAGTTTTGCCTTTTCTAGAAGGTCATATAATTGGAACAATGTGGTTTTTAAAAACATAATTTCTTTAATTATACATTTTATCATTTAATTTTTAATGATAGCTGTGTTTCACAACCGACTTGCAAAATTTCTGAAAATTTAACAATCTCCTATCATGAGCTGTTACAAATTGCTCCAGTACACCCTTGAGTCCAGTATGTGTGTTTCAACAAGCCCTCCAGGTGATTCTGATGATGCTAAATTTTGAGAACTGCTGCTTAAGCAGATGCCAAAGGACAAGAAATACATTTGGCTATAATTAACCTGATGCTTGGATCTGGCTGACCTGATGCTGTACTTAAGTGTTTAAGCAAATTCAGATTTTGGGAGGAAGGGAGGAATGTGTCTAAAGGGGAAGAGAAGAATGAGAAAAAAGTATTGACTTTAAATCTTTGATTTTTTTCTTCCTGATTTGACCAATATTGGTAAACTATTAATAGATATCCAAATAAACCTTAGACCAAATTATGGCTGTTTATCCTCTTTGAACAAAATGTCAGTTGATGTAACTGCTCTAATGACATGTCCTCTGGAGTCTAAAAATACTGGTTGATTTATTCAATAAACACTTATTAAACATCCATGAAGTACCAAGCACTATTCTGGATGTTGGTGACACAGAACACTGAGCAAGATAGGAAAGATTCATGATCTCAAGTAGTTTATAGTCTAGCAGGAAGACAGTATAAAAAATCAAGTTAAAGCCAAATCACCAAGATAATTTCTGGAACTACTACATGCTACAAAGTGAACAGAAGAAAATTAAATCATAGAGAATGATGAGTGAGAAGAGGCTATTTTTTGGGTTGGGTGGTCAGGGAGGGTCTCTTTGAGAAGGTGACAGTTCAGTGAAGAACTGAATGGTAAAAAGAATCCAGACATGGAATTGCCTGTGTGAAGAGCATCCAGGCAGAGGGAACAACAATTGTAAAATTCTTGAGGTGGATACAGGCTTAATGTGTCCCAGGCCTGCCTGACAAGGAGGCCAACATAGCTGGAACAGAGCGAAGGAGGTGAGAATGATAAGATATATGCCAAAAGGTGGATAGGCAGGAGCCAGATCAGGTAGGGTCTTTTAGGCCATGGCAAAAGTTTTGGATTTTATTCTAAGTGATGGAAGCCTTTGGGAGGCTTAAGGCAAGGGAGTGACTAGTCTAATTTCTGCTTTAAAAAGAACACTGGTTGGTGAGTGGAGAATGGGCAAGCATGAAAGCAGGGAAATGCATCAGGAGACTGTTTAAAGAGTCCGGGGGGCAGGTATCATGGCTTGGAATGGAAATGGCCAGTTTCAGGAGACATTAAGGGGGTAGAGCAGATTGGACTGGCTAAAGGATTATGACAGATTCTTTTAAAGAAAAAATAGACCATTAACCCTACCATCTTTAAGCAAAGTGGACTAAGTTCTTTATGTTTATGCCTGCTAATGTCTTACCCACATTGGTTGATCTATCAGTGTCTACCTTTTTTACAGAATCATGTGTACACATCTTAGGAAGGTGGTGGTCTCTTAATTGGGTAGGCAATTGAGGAGGCATCACTCAGAAGATACTCCATGAAGACTAAGTACAATCTTCTGAGTCCAACATAAGCTTAGGTCTATAGGGGTCAACCAGGAGTTAAGAATGAATATCACCCCCCAAACTCCTTGTACCTGTGTGCAGTTGGAAGCAACTATTCCTAGTGTGCATTTGTAGCAGTCTCACTTTGCCTGAATTGGGGAGCTGTACCTTTCTTATGCATCCTGGCCAAGTTTGTTGTATGCATTTCGCCAGGAGTGGGCTTGGAGGTTAACTCCCAAAGGACTCTGGGCTGAAGGTTGCTTAATCTGTGGTGAACAATAAATGTCCTTTGATGTATATGGAGTAGGTGCTGTCACCGGGAGATTCATGGGGATTCTCAGTTTGATGCTGAGGTAATTAATATGATGCATATTTTGTAAATTGTTCAACATATGAATTGTATTCACTGATTTAAAAAAAACACAGACAGAAACATCTCATTTATTCAGCACAACCATTCTCGTTTTACTGTGCTTCATTTTATTGCACTTCACATACAGTTTCATCAACATTGAGATGAGATTCTTTACCAGTAAAAAAAATTACAACTTGCTGGAGGCTCAGATGATAGTTAACATTTTTTAGCAATTAAGTATTTTTAAACTAAGGTATGTATATCTTAAAAAAAAAAACAATGCTATTTCACACTTGATAGACACAGTATAGAGTAAACATAACTTTTATATGTACTGGGAAATCAAGAAATTTGTGACTTGTTTTGTTGTGATATTTGCTTTATTACAGTTGTTTGGAACAAACCCCACACTATCTCTGAGGTATGACTGTATTCTTTGAGAATATGGCATTTCATGTAAATGCATTATTCGCATATGCCTTTAAATGTCAAGGCAACTTTATGTCATGAACCCTTTGAGCAGGTGAGACTCTTAAGCAGAGTGTCTACATGGTTTAACTTCCTTGATGACTCCTGTTCACCATTATGACTATCAATTACTCCTTCATACTATAATGCAGTGACACAGTGACTCCACACCCAATGAAGCTGGCTCTTGTGTGAATTCCTTCATTCTCTTTCTCTGTGAAGAACTAGACACTTTGTTAGGTATTTTACATCACCTACCAATGGCACTCAGGGTGAGAATACAAGCAAATGGGTCACCCTCACTCTTTCTTGTTAGAAAACTGGTGCTTTTCAGAAGGTGGTTTTTGTTTGGGAGGTTTTGTCTAAGTTACCTAGCCTGCTGTTACTGGAAGCAGGAGTTTCCAGAAGCTATGTCTATGTTTTTTCTATTCATTGAGTAGTGTGCACTAAATGTGACCTGTCCACATTTGTGTGTTATTTATCAATACAAAAACTTTTTATAATTGGTCCTGGTTCATATAAACAGAAGAATAAAGGTAAGTCATCAGGATGATAAAGTAAGGTGCCTCCTGGGTCATCTAAGCAGAAGCTGAAGGAAGAAATTTGACTGGAGCAGACCAGGACCCCCTCCCCACCCCAAAAAACCCTGAATATGTAAAATAATGTCAGTGACCTCTGTCCCAGTCCCTGTTACTAGGGCCATACCACCCTCTCCCAGCCACGAGTTGGGCAGCCATGAATGGATACTGGTGAGGAGCTTTGAGGTAAACAGTCACAGCTGTACTGTGTTGCAAGTTTTCTTAGAACTGATTTGTACCCTAAAAAGAACTTGGCTCCTAGGGGAGGTTGCATCATGGAATCTTCTAGAGGTCCCATGACCCTGCAATGATGTGTAAGAGCTGCCTTGCTCAAGAATTTGTGACAAGAAACATTTGATTCAGTCATTTACATGAAAACATAAATGATGTCTTTTTTCCAGTCTCTGGATTTTGGCAAACAGAAGGCTCTTTCTAGTGCACTATGATAGATGTCCTTATCTTTAGCAGCCGTTAAGCCTTCAACAGTAACGCTATAGGCAGCAAATAGACTAGTTTCTCCTGATAGGCCAGATACCAGAAGTGTAGGTGGGAAGGTTCAGAGTTGTCTTTTGAAACTAAATAGGAGAGTGATGAATCAAGAAAGTGTCTGTTTTGCCTGCTGTTCATTCCCTTCTTTTAGGGAAATATGTAATTATTTTGTAACTATTTACATACAGATTCAGGTAATTTTTATTTATTTTTTTCTTTTTTAAAGAGAAAGTCGAAGATTGTCATTGTCTGTGTCACATAAAAGAGAAACAGCTTTAGTCTCTTCCTCTGTATTTCTGTGGAAATTGGCTCTGTGAGCTGCAAACAAAGCAGACATGGGTTGAATAGGATGAGACCATCTGGGCTTGGGCAAAGTTTGCTTTCCAGGATAGGGGGTAGGAACAAGGCATCCTTGGGCTGTTGGCTCTTACTTGAAGAGAAATCCATGGTCTAAAGGCTTTCCTGGAGGAGGAAAATGGCATAGATGATAGAGGCTCTGTTCATCCCTCGGGTGACTGAAACCAGGAGCAGCAGCAAGGAAAAGTTACCTGGGATCTAGATGAACAAGCCATACAGCTACAGAGAAATCCAAAAAAGCACCCTACAATGGCAGAAAGTAGGATGGGGTGAGGATGCGGGGCTTCCCGGTCCCCAGGGCTGAGTGAGATGGGGGCTGCAACAGCAGCAGAGGCAGATGCCTCTTAAAGGGGCTGTGACTGTGAGTGGATTTTTGCAGTGATGGACCTGCTCACTGAGCACCAGCGCCGATTCGGCTGCACACAGTGGGCACCAGGGACTTACAGGGAGATATTGTCAGAGTGAGGGCTGAGGCAAGACTCACTTGGTATAATAGTGCTGGCAGTATCCATTGTTCTCTGTTGAGCCCTCACCCCTACCAGTGCAAGGACACAGTGCGGCCATAGCTGTGATGTCATCAAACTGAATAACAAAGGTTGCTCTGCCCAGAGGATTCTCTGAAACCCTGCCTCCTCCAACTTGAGCCCCACCCAAGCCACATCCAGGTATATCCTCAGCAAGTCAGGTGCTCCTTGCTGAGACTCACACTGGTGGAGGCAGCTGTACTCGGTTTCTGGTGTGGCCTTTTGAGGCAACTATAAGCACAGCATCTGTGAATTGCTTGCTGAATCATAACAGGTGGCCCTGGAGGGGCAGAGGTTTGAGCTAAATTTGGCCTGTAGCTGAGCCCCTCTCAGGACTGTGCCACTGGACACTTACTTCACAAATCCACACCAATAAGGCTGGGAGACTTAGGAGCTTTGCTTAGCACATAGAAACAGACACAGAAAGGCAGGCAAAATGGGAAGACAAAGAGGCAGAAACCATATGAGAGAAGAGAACAGAGATCCAGATATAATGGAGTCAAAGTAATCTAACAGATGCAGAGTTCAAAATGCTGATTATAAAGATGCTCAATGAACTTTTGGGATGTGTAGATAAATTCAGTGAGAACTTCAATAAATAGATTAAAAAACAAAAATGGAAATGGAAATTATAAGAGGGAACCAGTACGAAATGGAGAACACATTATCTGAGATGAGAAGCATAGTAAATGGAATAAACAAAAGAATAAACAAAGCGAATAAAGAAAAGGATCAAATGCCTTGTCTAGAGGACAGGAAAGCCAATCAGGACACTCAATCAGAATGGCAAGGAAAAAGATGCCAAGACTATAAAAATAATTTAAGGAATATATGGGACACTATTAAGGGTCCAAATATCCATCTAATTGGCATAACTGAAGAAAATCAAGATGTTGAACAGCTGTTTGAAAAAATAGTGATGGAAAACTTCCTTAACCTGGTGAAGGAAATGGACATAAAACCCCAGGAAGCTCAGAGAATTCCAAAAATCAGGGATCCAAAGAGGCCCACACCAAGACACATCATAATTAAATGCCGAAGATTAAATACAAAGAGAGAATCTTAAGAGCAGCAAGAGAAAAACAGATAGTTACTTATAAAGGAAAACCCATAAGACTGGCAGCTGATTTCTCTAAAGAAACTATGCAGGACAGAAGGACTTGGCAAAAAATATTCGACAGAATGAAGACCCAGGACCTACAACCAAGAATAATTTATCCAGCAAAGTTATCATTTGGAGTCGAAGGACAGATATAGAGCTTCCCAGACAAAAATAAGCTAAAAGAATTTATCATCACCAAGCCAGAATTACAGGGAATGTTGGAAGGACTTCTTTAAGAAGAAAAAGCATGTATCAAAAACAGAAATAAAGAATGGTAACAACTACATTCCTATCAATAAGTACCTTAAATGAAAATAATTAAGTGCTCCAAACAAAAGATAGAGTGGCTGCAAGGATAAGAAAACAAGACCCCTACATATGAAAAGGAAGGAGATGGAAAAAGATATTGCTTTGATGAACCTAGAAGATATTTAAGTCAAACAGAGAAAAGTAGACACTATGTGATTTCATTTATATGCGGAATTTAAGGAGTAAAAAGGACAAAATAATCAAAAACAGACTTACAAATATAGTGGACAATTTGGTGACGGATAGATGGGAGGGGAGTTTGGGGGTTGGGAGAATGAGGTGAAAGGTTAAAGAAGTACAAATTAGTAGCTATAGATGGTCACGGGGATGAGGAGCACGGCATAGGGAATGCAATTAGCATTAATAGATTGGCTAGATGAAGGGTCAGGGGAAGGAGGGAGCAATTGAGGGATCATTTTACTAACTATATAGATGTCTAACCAATGTAATATATACTTGAAACTAATTAATATTTAAAAAAATTAAAAAATAATCACACATAAAAAAATAAATAAAATACTTAAGAGACTTGAAAAAAAATAAAAAGACTTTCTTTTGTTCTTTGCTTTTCAGCTAGACCCAAGGGACAAGTACTCTACCTGTCCTGCATGGGAGGCTGTGGGCAGTTTTTATGTCCTGTAAACTGTGGAACTGAACATCCTCAGCCATTACTAACATAGATTTATAGAGTACCTATTGGTAAGTAAGACCCTGTGCTTGGGCTGGGGTTATGATGCATAAAATCCATAAGGTCTATGGGGCCGTCCTTCAAAGAGCTTACAGTTTGGTTAGAGAAACAAGAGGAATGCCTGAAGGTTAAACAAGACAAAATCAAAGTAGAACAACAAAACAACCAACCAAACGAAATTAAAAAAACCCGAAACAGTCACATTCTGCCATCCCCCCTCACCCCTACAGTGTAAATGCATTCATTTCATTACTGATCTCTTTTCTCTTACATAGATATTTGTTAGAGGGAGAGTCTTGTGGATTTCTTGAGCTGGAGATTATTAGCACTTTATGTTCAATTAATATGGTCAAATCTCTCTATTTTCTAGGTGCAGGGAACACTGTAAATCACAGCTATCCAGTGAATGCTTTACAAGCGCTTTGCAAACATCACATTCTATTTATGAAAGGAAAAAATGCCTGCATTTAACTTCTGCCTCTTAATCTTCAGTTGACAGAAACCAGAAAACTGCTCCATTTCATGTTTACTTCAAAACACCCTATCTTAGCCAAGTGTCTAGTTGATCCATTCTGTAAATGCAAGTCACCACCATCAAGCCTCATATTTTTTTCTTTCTCCCTGTGTTGGCTGAGGCATATGTCCAAAGGGCAGGCTTTTAATAAATTGCATTCTGATTGACTGACCTGAATTTCTGCTGGGGAGCTGAACACTAAAGCCAAATGGATTTTACCAAAACTTGCTTTGCTGTTTTTTTTTAAGTCTTTTTTAGAAGTAGCTTTGGGCATGTTTTATGAGAGAGATGAAGAACATTATTTAAGAACAATGGTACAAGCCAGAGTCACAGTAAAGAAGGTTTAAAAGTTGGAGAAAATCTGTCCTAAGCTTTTAGCTATTTAAGAAGACTCAGGGTCTCCTTTGAGGAGCAACTGTTGAGACCAAGTATTTAAGTTAATAAAATCATAGCTCTCTGAATGATTAGAGCTTGTCTTTTGACTGTCTGTTCACCCTGATATTTGTTTTGAGCTTAAATGTCACAGTCATTTTAATCCATCTAACCAAGGAGACTTATATACAAAGTGAGGTGTAGGCCCTGAAAAAAGGCAAGAAATAGATTCTACCCTGAAATCTCCAGAAAGAATGTAGCTGTGCTGACCTGTTGATTTTTGACTTCTCACCACCAGTACCGTAAGAGAGTAACTTTGTTTCATTTTAAGCCACAATAACTTTGTTTCATTTTAAGCCACAATAATCACTACAGTAACTTTGTTGTAATATATTGCAGCAACAATGGGAAATTAATATACATTTTTGTATTTGGAAATGGGGTGCTGCTGTAACAGATACCTAAAAATGTGAACATGACTTTGAAATTGGGTAATGGGCAAAAGCTGGAAAAATTTTGAGGACCATGGTAGAAAAAGTCAAGTTTACCTTGAAAAGACTGTTGGTTAGAAATATGGATGTTAAAGACTTTGCCTGTGAGGGCTCAGGAGAAACATGATAGACAAAGCCGGTATTGTCTCATAGAATACTTATAATGTCATAAACAAAACATTGTAGAAGTATGAACATTAAAGGTGCCTCTGTGAAGAAAATGAGAATCATATTATTGGAAACTGGAGGAAAGGAAATCCTCATTATATAGTGGCAAATGACTTAGCTGAGTTTTTTTTTCCCAATGGTTATGTGGAAAGCAGAGTTTGTAAATGATGAACTTAGATATTAATCTGAGGAGACTGTCAAGCAAAGTATTGAAAGTGCAGCCTAGTTCCTTCTTGCTGAAAATAAATAAATAAATCAAAGGAGGAATTATTAAACAAAAAGGAACAAAGACTTAAAATTTGAGAAATTCTTAGCCAGTCCCAATTGCAATACACCAAATTTGAAGGTCCACTGTTGGGAAAGTGTGCTCTGGGGAGAAGTCAAGTTGTAGCTGGACAAACTTTTGCTAGTGCTTCAAACGGAAGAAACAAGCACAAAGTTTAGTCACACATAGAGCTTTCTGAAGAGATCTGGTTTGTGACTCATGAATCCCCTCAGTCATCTCAACAGAAACCAAAAACAGACGTGGAATTATCCAGGAAAGATCTGTAGAGGAGTTTCTTGTTTAATGGAGTGAATCCCCATGACATAGATGGGAGAACCACCAGTTTTTAAATGTTATGCCAGTAGATACACCACTAGCCATTATGTTTGTGGTAATCTGTTTTATAGCTATAGAAACCAATACATATACCCAATATTCATGAATCCTGTCTTCATCAAAGTACCTTGTTTTTTAATTTTATTTTTTAAAGACTACTTGTTTAGAGCATTTTAATGTTTACAGCAAAACTGAGGGGAAGATACAGAGATTGCTCATATATCCCCTTTCCTCACACATGTATTGCCTCCCTCATTATCAACATCCTCCACCAAAGTGGTACATTTGTTACAATTGATGAACCCACATTGACACATCATCATTACCCAAGTCCATAGTTTACACTAGGGTTCACTCTTGTACATTCTATGAGTTTGGACAAATGTATAATGACATGTATCCATTATTATGGTATCATACAGAGTGTTTTCATTGCCCTAAATATTCTCTGTGTTCTGTCCATTCATGTCTGCCCCCTCCAACTCCTGGCAACCACTAATTTTTTACCATGTTCATAGTTTTGCCTTTTCCAGAATATCATATAGCTAGAATTATTCAATATGTAACCTTTTCACATTCTTTGATTTCTTTAATCAGAGCTTTGTAGTTTTCTTCATATAGTTTTAATATATATTTTGTTAGATTTATAACTAAATATTTTATTTTGGGGGATGCTAATGTAAATAGTAGTGTGTACTTTATTTCAAATTCCAGTTGTTCATTGCTGATATATAGAAAGACAATGGACTTTTGTATATTAACCTGTATCATCATATCTTCCAACGTTGCTATAATTGTTTATTAGTTTCAGGAGGGGTTTTTTTTGGTCAGTTTTTTTCAGATTTTCTACATAGACAATCATGTCATCTGCAAACAAAGACAGTTCTATTTATTTCTTCTCAATCTGTATACCTTTTATGTTTCATTTTTTGTCTTATTGCATTAGTTAAAATTTCCAGTACAATCTTGAAAGGGAATGATGAGAAGGGCTATCTTTGCTGTATACCTGATCTTAGTGCAAAGCTTGACTTTCTCACCATTAAGTATGATGTTTGTAATTGTTATTGTTTGTAGATATTCTTTATCAAGTTGGAGTTCCCCTCTATTCCTAATTTACTGAGAGTTTTTTTTTTTTTAATCATGAATGAGTGTTTGATTTTAAAAGCAGCAGTTGAGCCCAGCTACTTTTCCCAACCTCCTTCCAGCTAATTGTGACCATGTAAGTTTTGGCTATTGAGAAATAAGCAAAAGCTGTGAGGAAGAACTTCTAGACTTTTTCATTAAAAGTGGGGAAAAGAGGGCCAGGAAACGCCTCTTTGGTCATCCTCTCCTTCCTTTTTCCATGCTTAGAATGGCTGGAGATTAGGCCACCTTCTTTGACCATGAGGATAAGCCATGTAGGAAGATGGAAGTCATGTGACAAGGAAGATGGAACAGAAAGAGATAAGGAATCTATGTCCTTGATGAGTTTATACCACAACTGTTATACTCAGTGTAGACTACCAACCTCTGGAGTTGGCATCCATAATTGTTTTTCATTCTTGTGTAACCGATTAACACAAACACACCAGCTTAGAAAAACCCAAATTTATTATGTTATGCTTTCTGTGGAGTCAGGAGTCAAGGTATAGGTTAGCTGGGTTCTCTGCTCAGGATCTTGCCAGGCTGAAATCAAGGTGATGGCTGGAGTTGAAATCTAATCTAATGCTTGGCTGGAGTCCTCTTCCAAGATAACTGGTTATTGGCAGAATTTTTTCCTCGTGATTGTAGGACTTAAATTTCTATTATCCAGGAACCAATCTTAGCAACTAGAAGCCATTTTCCACTCTTTTCCATGTAGCTGCCAGCAGTAGTTCACAATGTGGGTGGCTTTCTTCTAGGGCAGCAGGAGCTTGTCTCTCTGAATTCTAGTTTCTCTCCAGTCTACTATGATAGAGTCTTATATAATCTAACCTAATCAACAGATTAGGATAACCTATCATATTCATACTGAAGGCAAGGGACTCATACAAGATGCATATACCATGGAGTGGGAAACTTGAGTCCATCTTAGAATTCTGCCTATCACAGTCGAGAGCCACCAATGTCTGGAACCGTGCTTAATTCATACGTGTTGGCTGGTTGGAAAGTGGGCTTTTCTAGAAAGTGCCAGTTCTGTATTTGCTTGTCTTTAACCTTTCCCAGATGGTTCCCAGCCCTAGCCCATTTGCGTAAGTATCCCCAGAAATAAGCTATATCCACAATATTTTCTTGTGGCTTGGATGACACGTGGGGAAGGCAGAGAAATATACCCTCAAATGGTGGATGTGGGAATTTATGATGGTCTTGCTTACCTCAGAACCAGGAGCTCATAAACCTTCTCAGGTGAGGTGGAATAAGTTAGAGGTAGCCCTTCAGGGATCAGAGCTTAGAAGGCTCAGTTGCTCCCAACTGCTACGCAGGTGTGAATTGTGAACTTGTCGGTAAGTCCATGATGGATGAGAGGAGGTGAGAAAGAGAAAGAAGAGAGGCTTAACTAGTATAGATGGGCTGTATCAGAGAAGGAATAGGCTATGTAGGGACAGAGTCAGAAGTGGTTCCCCAGAAAAATACAATCTTCTGTTGATTCCCTTTGACTTGCTTCAGGGACAGATGGGAGGCAGAAAGTTAACATAAATAGCTGTATCTCACCCACCTGATTACCTACTATCTGGTTGCTTAGCTAGAAGCCACAGTGGTGTCCCTGCCTCTTCTCTCTCTTATGCCTGGAGAGTCTCCTTCCTGTTGTCCTTCCTCCTGCCATTGGCTCTGTTCTGATGCTCGTCACCTCCTGTCTAGACCTTTGCAATGGTATTTCCATTGGGCCTTTTTTATTTCTGCTTGTCCTGTCTTGTGGTTGATTGCATCATTGGTCCCAACTCTTCACACCTCTGTAATAGAATGGCCTCGTGGTGGATGGCTCCTGATGTGGGACTTGGTCATGTGGCTTGCTTTGACCAGTGGGATGTTCACAAGTGTGATGTGAGCAGAGGCTTGAAATGTGCTTGTGCAGTTAGGCTTCCCTTCTTGTGCTTCTGCCATCACCACGAGAAGAAAATGCTCTGGATAGCTTCTAGTTCAAGGAGGATGAGAGATACATGGTGCATACCTGGACCCTACTCATTGTCTGGAGCCAAGCCCAGCCAATCCTAACTAACCAAGGTCAGGCATTTTTAGCTAAAATACAGGTGCAAAAGTGAGAAATAAATACTTATTGTTGTATGACACTATGATTTTGGAGTGTTTGTTACTTAGCAAAAGCTGACTAATACACAGTTCTTGTCTATTCTCCCCACTGCCAAAGTCTCCATTGTGAAACAGATCTATCTTGATACTGGTATGCAATGTCTGATTTTACCTTCAGGATAAAATTTCAAACATTTATCCTGAGATGTAAGCCCTGCCTTGCCCAACCTCAGATTCTCATTCCCGTCTCACTCCACTATAACCCTGACTCATTTGTCATCTAGAATACTTGAAGTTCTGAAGCATGCTTTGGACTTTGACTCCTTCATATCTTTCCTCCTGCTTGCACTCTCATCTCATACCTGCTTTGCCTTTTCCTACTTATTCTTCAAGGCCAGCTCAAATGCCACCACTCTGTGAATCTTGCTTTACTCTTCCAGAAGTGACCCATTGATGACCCCATTCCACTTTATACATAGTGCTGTTAAACCATTTCATGGTGTTATAACAGATTGTGTCTGCGACTTGGCCTAGGCTGACAGCTTTAGGGAAGTGACTCTACTTTATTCATGCTCATGTCCCTTATGGCTATGCTTGATTCATTTCCTGGCACATGGTAGATACTCAAAACAGGTGTAATGAGTAAATTTTAAGGGGCATCATTTGGCAGTCTGCCCTTTTAGGCAGTGTAATGAGCTTGTGAAGAGCAGATTAATTCTGAGGTCTCATTCAAGCAGTATTCCTGTGGTTCTCAGAGTAACTCTGCCAGGGAAGAAGTTATGCTTCACAGAATCTGTGTTAAAGACTCTGCCTGCTCTATTCCAGGACAGATGGGGAGGCAACATAGTGCTGTAGCTGAAGCATGAAAATTAGAGTCAAGAGAGCCAACTTGCAGCCCTGGCATTGTCACCAACTTATCCCCTTATCTCTTTGAACTTCAGGCTCTTTGTATAATGAGGCTATTAAATTTGAGAGTCGCCCTCGACACTTCTGACTCTGATGTACAAGTGTTGCATTCTGTAGGAGTTTGGAAGCAATGAATCCCTCCAGAATTCCTCAGGTCCCGAGAGAAGTGAAGAACTGTGAAGGAAGGGGCAGCTGGATTATGGGAACCAGCCTATTATTGTAGGCAGAGATCTTGGTTCTTAACCAATTTCCCTTGTACGTGTATTCTTATTATCTACTTGCTGGATAAAAATGCCACCAAACTTGGTGGCTTGAAACAATAACTTGCTATTTCTCATGTTTTTGTGGGCGGCTGGGCTTATTTGGGAATGTTTTTTTCCTGTGCGGTTGTAGTGAGATGGTGGCTGGGCTACTGTTATTTGAAGGTTTGACTCGGCTGGACGTCCAAGATGCCACATCCACATGGATGGCAGTAGATGCTGGTTGTGAGTAGAGGCTGTCACTGGAGCACCAGTGTGTAGCCTCTCCACGTGGCTTAGGCCTCTCACAATATGATGGCTGGGTTCTAAGCAGGAACATCCTAAGAGTGAGAGTTCCTAGTGAGTCCCAGGCAGAAGCTGCAAGACTTCTTATGACTGAGGCTCAGAATTCTGAGAACATCATTTGTGCCCCTTTCTTTTGGATAGGCAAGTCACCAAGGCCAGTGCAAATTTAAGTAGCAGAGCTCAGTCCCCATCTCCCCATAGGAGGAAAGTTGAGGAATTTGCAGTTCTCTTCATTTCAGCGTGGGAACGTTCTGAGATAAAGATCTTGGAACTGGATAATCTTTTAAAACTGAAAAAGCCCAGGTGAATGTAGCTAAACATTTTGGGGTATCTAAGGGGCTATCCTCAAGGCTGAGAAAAGGTGAGTCTAGATCTCATCCCATCTTTAATCAGAGCATCTGTCCAATGTCCAGCTTCCCATTTTTTAAAAGCCAAGTTCAATGGCTTTTAAAGGTAATGTCATGACTGGGGTTTGGTGTGGGTCCCATTTAGCAAACAAGTGTATGCTGAGCGAGTTATTCTTGGGTACTCGTAGGCCAGCCTAGGTGCCTACAGCAGCAGACAGAGATGCAGGCTTGGCCTGACCTTATAAAAGAAAGTGCTTTCTTAGATTAGGGCTTCTCAGGAGCATGGGTAGAGCTTGGGGAGAACCCCTTTTTTTCCATAGAAAAGCATTGAGCCTTTTTAAAATTTCTCACTTATATCTCACATATGTCCATAAGGCTCTTAGCATGTTATTAAAATTAAATAAGAAATGGAGACCGGACTTGAGAATTCCCCAAGTAGACAAAACCATTTAAGCCACATATATAAACTAAATGTTACTTATTTCATGAACATAAGCAAAACTTAGGCTATTTCTTATAATTGCCTCTGATAATCATAAAAGAAACTCAAGTCATCTTTCTAAAAATGATACAAGATAATCACTTTTAACCAATTCCCTGCCATCTGGAAACCCTCATTGTAATAACTAATCGTTGTGAGAGTTAAAAACATCTCCTCTTTCACTTTATAAGCCATCCTGTAAAGTCATGCCGCTGGGCTTCAAATCAGTTTTAAATTTGAAAGCTCTCAGTTCAAAACTGCTCTTATATGCACAATAAATTCTTACTAAATACTATTAATTGATCTGGTGGTTTTAATTTTGCTGTTTCTGGATTTTTCACACTGTTAACTCAGTTGTCCATTTGAAAACTGATCTGCAGGTGCACCCTGTAGCACTCGCCACATTTCTACCCTCTGACGTATCATGGGCTTTAACAAGAGAAACTAACTGAAACTCCTTGAAAAAGCCAAAGAGCATCATCTTCCTGTGCTATGAGTTGTCATTTGCCCCACGACACTGAAATCTCATTGAGGGCAGAAACTAGGTTTCCTCATCTCTGTATCCCACTGATGCCTTATTTGCACACAGGAGGCTCTCAGTGGGGTTTAGACCTAGAGGAATTGAAAGCTCCAAACTGTCCTACTGACAGTTTCCTTGGAAGTCTCGAAATGGCTCTAAATTCAGTGCTTTGAAGAGCATGTTTTGCTCCTAAAAGGAAGAGGGCTGTCTTTTTTTCCTTTGATGGATTGGTGACCAGGTTAGGAGGAGGAGAAGTGACTCACCACAAAGGTCAGGGTGCATAAGGAGGGGAGGGGGTCTTGGCTGGCTGTGCTGTTGGGGGAATCACTCCAAAGATGGGCTTGTCATGCTCCTCGCCTGCTTTTAGTCATGGGGTCATTAGATTCTATGGCATGTGGCCCTGACTCTCAACTCTTAGAAGCATGAACAGATGGGTTAAAGACTATCTAGGTCCTAAACCTGCCATAAATTTGTCATGGTTTGATTTCCATTTTTAGGCACTGCACTGTGTATGTTTATTTTTGTGTGTCTGATGGAGGCCTGGGAATTAGATAACTCAAGGACAGTTGGCTCAACCACACGTTCTTGGCTCCTCTGGGTGTTAATGTCAGTGGAAAAAATGCAAAAGCATAACTGGTCCCTTGTGAGGGCAATGTTCACCCCGGCACTTTTCTCTTTTTGGAATTAGTGGTTGGTTCATCTCTTTAAAATGACCAAGTTGAATGGCTCTTTCTTGTGTGTGTACTATTCCCTGGTGGGACTTGGGGTAATAGGAGTGGATCTTTCTGGACTGACAAAGCCAGAAAGTACTGAGGTCCTGAGCCTTCAAAAATGAAATCTGTTTTGGTTTGAATTTCTTCCCCAAAGTGAGTCTGAAACAAGGTAGTTTTCAGGGAGGTGATCTCAGGAGACAGGAGGAAGGAGCAAGGAAGATGAGGCAAAAAAGGAGAAACACTCAAAACAAGAGTATGTTACTGTGAGCAGTAAGGCTCAAATTTTGCTAAGACCTCTAAGAAGCAAAGAGAATTGTCCCTCTGAAGGCTAAGCATTTATCCACTGCTCCCTCATTCCCCTGTTGTGGGTAGCCCCTGGAGTGTTGACTTCCCTATCTTCTTGGCTGCTCTGGTTCTAGGCCTAGAAGGCCCTTCAGTACTGTAGAAGGGAGAAAGTAGAAACACAGATGGGTTGTGCTTGATGTGGAAAGCTGTTAGTGATAGGAGAGTCTGTGCTCTCAAGAAACTGTCCATGAAGCAGGATAGAGTCAGAAGTGGGCTGAGCAGACATGACACAGGGCCTCTTCTACTTTCCTCAGGCACAACTTCTGATGATGTCTTGAAGCATAAGGAGTAACAGGCCCTTAGAACTTGCTCACTGAGAAAGATCAGGAACAATGGGTTAGGTGGTAGGCTTGACTAATTCTGCAGTCTTTAGAATAAAATTGTTACTAGTTAGAAGACCTGTCTCTACTGTCTACTCCTGGCTCTACTTTTACCAACTCAAGGTATTTTCTCATCTGAGATCCAAATATTCTATTAAAAAATGTGCTTCATATTTACCTTCAGTTTTACTATTTTAACTTTCATTTCTTTAAGTAAATCCAAATATTTGAAGAGATAATGGCAATACTTGTCTAAAATTAATGAAAGACCACAAGCAAAAGGCTTGGTGTACCAAGATTAGGATAAATGTAGAACCCCGCCCCGCCCCTTACACACACATATACACACACCATAGTCAAACTGTTGAATTTAAAAGATAAAAACTTGAAGGCAGTCAGAGAAAAAAAGAAACATTATGTAAAGAAGGAACAAAAAAGAATGTTTATTCTGTTTCATGTTCTCTTTTTTCCTCTTGGGACTTTAATTGCATGTATGTTAGACTGCTTGATATTGTCCCACACCTTTTGTAAGTTGGTTCTGTTTTTTTCATTTTTTTTTCTTTTTGAGTTTCAGTACATGTAATTTTTATTGACTTATTGTCAAGTTTATTGATTTCTTGCTCAGCTGTGTTCAGCCTGCTGATAAGGCCAGAGAAAGAATGAATCTCTGAAATTGGGTTTTGTACTTGGCTCTTTTTGACTCTGCTGAAATTCCTTATCTGTTAGTTCATGTTCTCTTTAGATTCATTAGATTAACGTTCAATTTTCCCATTAGTTTTTTTTTACATAATCATAGTTATTTTAAAGTCTATGTCTGACAGTTCCAACAACTGAGTCATTTGAGTCAGGTTCTGTTGGTTGTTTTATCTCTCTACGATGGGTTATTTTTTCTTGTGTATCTCAAAATTTTTGGTTGCATGCCAGATATTTGTTGTAGAAAAACAGTAGAGACTGAAGTAACTAGTATTTACATCCAGGAAAAGGTATGCCTCTTCTGTCAGGCCATTAGTTTGGGTGGTTGAGTTAATCTACTTAGGAATTGAGCTGGGTTTTGATTATGTTTCTGCTATCATTTCCTTCAGTACACCACAGACTTCAGATTCCTCTATCTTGTGCTTTGTGTGGGGATTGGAGTGCCTGGGGGATTGTCTCGGTGTTCCTGTTTCATGCTCAGCTTTCACAAGTACCTTGTGGTCAATTTCTCTAAAATCTCGACACTCCTTAGTAATAGACTTTGTTGCTCATTACTTGGTGCTCATGATGGTGACTGGGGATGGGGAGTATCTCACTTTTCCTGGTCCAGCTGCAGGTTTAGGCAGCGGCTGTGGCTGTGCTCCTGAGTTTCAGGGATAGGACTATATTAGTATATCTCCCACCCCCCATGGAAACCAAACTCTGTCGAGTTTATCTGCTTTGGATCTTGTTTGGGAGAGAGTTTCCTGACCCTCCCCCAGTGGTAGCAGGCCTCTGCTTTGTATCAGTGCAGGATTCTGGCCTCAAACGTATTCCCTTCCCCTACTCTAGCAGTTTAAGGTTGTTGCTTCATCTGAAGGAGGGTCTGGGAAGTGGGTAGGGTGTTGTGCCTGCACTGCAGTGGCAGCAGGTCACTACCCGCACCCCAGCACCACCTTGAGGCACTTGTTCCAGTCTCCTTTCTTACTCCTAGTGAAGGCCCATGGCAAAGAATTTGCAAGTGACTGTGAACTCTACTGGTGTTTGAGACTCCCAGGAATTCTAAACTGATCTGCTGGCCCAGACTTAACTTTCTAGAATTCATTAAAATCTTAGCTTATTTCTTCTTAGCTACTTTTGAGGTGGCCTCCTCTTCAGGCTGTTGTGCTCTGACAAAAGTGAAAGAGTTTGTGTGTCCCGTCTGTCCTCAGAGAGTCTTTTATCCTTTGGAATTTAGTTCATTTGGTTGCCTTGTGACCTTAACTCTTTTATGGGCTCAAAAAAAGTTAGGTTTTGTAGATTTCCAGCTTTTCCTCATTGTTAGAGTAGGAGGAAGTATTCTGTTGTGTATTTCAACATCCTTTGTAGAAGTGGGGCAACTATTATTTGAATGTCTATTATATGCAGGAAATGGGGCCAGGCCCTATCTGTTGACTTTGCACCATGAATTGTTTCTTTTGACCAGTCTCCTTCAGATGGATGACCCTTTGACCACATTTTGAATCTGTGGAAAAACCACCTCCTGGACTTTTCTCTCAACTTTAAGGGCCATAGTCTTTGGGAAAGTGAGGCCCTATGCAGTTCTGTGTCCAGCGTTCTGGGATACAACCTCTTTTGGGCCTGTCCTTGGTCTTAGGAGAGAAGTGTGGGCACATCTACTTTGCCATTTAGGGGCAATGTGGTAAAGTAACAGAGGAGTTCAGATATGTTGTTAGAACTGCTAACTCCATGAGCATATTGACCTGATACCCCTTCACTTGAGGTTGGTTCATCCTTTCCAGCTGGTGAGTTTAAGAAGGTCTTCTCAACCCTGGGTCTCAGTTTTCTTCTCTGTAAAATTAGAAATTAGACTAAATTCTCTTATAATTGATGGCCTCTAGACCATGATGGCCTAATGATACCTGGAGCTTTGGAATCGATATGTACATATGCATTTTGTCACTCAAGAGGTAATAAAAGGGTAATTGCTATCTTGTGGGGTTATGAGAAATGCTGTGTTGAAATCAATGCTCATATATAGGAAGGAGAAACCGCTGCTGAGCTTCTGTGGTTTTCAAACAGCATTTCCACCTCTATTTCCTACAATTTCATTGAGGATGGCTCAGATTTTACATAGCTTATTTCTTAGGCTTCTCTTGAGAGTCTGCTAGAAGAAAAAGAGCCTTTTGGAGTGATGGAAGTATTCTCTTTCTTGATAGTGGTGGTTGTTACATGGATGTGTTGTGTGTATTTGGCAAAACTCATTGAACTGTATATTAAAGTGGGTGAAATATATTGTATGTAAATTAACTTTAAAGTTGATTAAAAATTGAAAGGCACTGCTTCAGATTAGTGCTTCTCAATTTGTTAAATATCCATGTTCTTTCTGATTAGACTAAAAACTTCACAACGTTCTTTAGTTATAAAGAATTTCAAAATAAATTAATTGTAGCAGGAAGGAGTAAATCAAAACATGGTAATTTTAGAACATGCTTTGTTAATTTGGATATAAGAATAATAAAACAAGTATGTGGTTTCCAACTACTCAAAATTTGTATTTTATACTTTTAACTTCAGTGTGTGTGTGTGTGTGTGTGTGTGTGTGTGTGTATGTGTGCATGCGTGCGCACACATGCACACATGTGCATGAAAACAAAGTATTATTGATGCATTTGAGGTTCTCTTGGCTACCACCATTTCGTCCCATTCTCATTTCTGACCTCCCTCCTTGCTTTCCCTCTTTTTCTTCCTAGAGGCAATAGTACAAAAGTTTGGTGTACATTTTTCCAGTCCATTTTTGACATCTACTGACACACGTGCGCACGTGCACACACACACACACACGCACCTATTTATACCTAAGAACAGTACGTAGCATTGTTTTGAACTTTTATTTGTAGATTTATGCAATTGGTTTCAGAATCTGCAGATCATTCTATAAGTTGCTTTTTTCAATCAACATTTTTGAGAACTACTCATATGGATATATATCTAGGTCTATGTAACTTTTCTTACTGTTGTGCAGATTTTCATCGTACTAATATACTACAACTTAGTTTTCAGTTTCCCCCTTTTTTGTTGTTGTTAGCAACAATGTGGCCATGATCTTCCCTTTACATGCAGAGGGTTTTTTCTAGGTTATTCCTACGACTGGAATGCCTCATTCCTGGGGCTACAACATGTTTTTCCCACTATACAGTGCATCCCAGCACCCACCCCAAAATTCTGATGGTCACATTTCCCCTTCTATTACTTTGGCTTCACTGAGAGTTACTGTTGTAGAACAGGGGTTTGCAAATGTTTTCTTAAAGGGGCAGAGAGTAAATATTTCAGGCTTTCCTGGCCAAGAGGCAAAATTGACACTATTATGCAGGTATTTAAAAGTTATAATCATTTCAGATGTAACTGTTAAAAAATGTAAAAATGGTTCTTAGCTCGAAGGCTGTGCAAAAGCAGTGGCTGGCTGAGTTTGGCTCATGTGCTGTAGTTTGCTGACCCTACTCTAGACTCTTCCAGTTCTTGACAATCTTCTACTTCTAGTATGAATTTACTAACTAATAAATAAATTAATACATGTGTACATACACATATAATGTAGGAAGTTAGGGCGTTGGCATATGCACACTTTTGATTGAGGAAGTCTCCTGGGAACATGGTGCCCATTTCCTATAAAGTAGCTGTTGTCCTCGGTTCTTAGGAACAATAGGCCTGAGAATGGCTCCATTCTACACCACAAGTTGTCTCAGCTGGTGCTGTGCCCTTTTCCTTGCTGTGACAACAAGTAGCAGTGATACTCTTGCCTCTGTGAGTGTTTGTGGTTGCAGGAATACAAGGATCCATCTTCTGCACACCCTATGACTCTCTTATAAGGTATGTGATGTGTACAATGGACAGGGTCTCTCCAGTGATTTTGAGGATTAAATGTTGTGAGGTGTTTGTAAGAGCAGTGGAAAAGAGAGCTACAGAAATTGGAAGAATTTTGGAAAATACAGATATTAGGGAGAATCAAAGGGTTTGACTTCATTTTTCTAAAAATAGGGTGAGGCTGGGATACAGACAAAGCTGATACTGAGGAAATACTGATACCACGGCGTTCTCTGAGACAACTAGAGAATTGATAGAATAGATGAAAAAAAAAACAAAAACAAAAACAAAAGTGTTTTTTGTTTGTTTATTTGTTTGTTTGTTTGTTTTATAAAACCCTGGTCTAGGCAGAATTTAGCATGGCTATCTCCTGTCCTAGTAGGACCGTATTTGGATTCACCATGATAATCGATATCCAATCTATTCTTTATCACTTCTGGGCAAGGCATCTCTATAATCTCTTTTTCCAGGGACTTTGAAGGCAGCCTCTGGGAGGTGGCTATCTTAGGGGATTGTGTAAGTTTCCTCATTAGTATGAGGACAACCATTTTGTGGGGGAAGTTTTCACAGAGGGGCAAAGAGGGAATGGGTGTGGAAAGTGAATAGAGAGACTATATATTTTCAAAATGTCAAACTCACATAGAAAACACTCTTATAAATCTCAGCGTCTCTCAAATTCTGTCAATCCCACCAAACATGGATCTGCTCAATGCCTCAGTCTTCCTCTCCCACCATCCTCTTGCCTCCAAGGTCCACCTCTCCAGATTATAAGAGCCCACCTTGTAGAAACCTCTAGCAAGCACACTCCTCCCTCCTGTCCCAGCCACACTGGTTTGACAGGTCAAAGAAGACTTGACAACGAGGAGGACAATTTACTGCAGTTCTTCAAGACTAGTGCCCCAAAGGAGGTGGCCGTTAGTGTCTTGCAGGCCCTGTCCCTGAGGGATGGGGCTGTGTCATGGCTGGGCAAGGCAACCCCATGAGGAGATGAATAGTTAGAGCTGAAATAGCTAGAGCTTGTGGACTAGATGAGGTTCCTGGCTTTATTTTCCAGAACTTTCTACCTATGCTAACCAAGCATTCTGCCCTTTACCTAGAGCAAACAGCTCAGCAAAACCCCATGATATCTGGTGCTCAAATTTGCTGCCACCCACACAGAAGGCTAAAATAGACTGTTTGCACCTTGGCCAATTTCTGCTAAATGGTTCTGTGGATGATGGAGTTTATCACCTGCAAAGTTGAAGTGGCACAAAGGGAGGAACTCAGAGGTAGTTTTCCATGATAAAACAAAGCTCACTGGCAAACTGACTATTCATGTTTAAATATTTAAATTTTAGTTTCAGAGAAGAGAATGTGTCATCAGATATTGACAGGCTTCTGTATTAATTCCCAACTGTATAATATGGGGTTCACTGGAGAGTCTTTTATCTCCTCTGACCTTTTTAGATGCCACTGTCTGAACCAGACAAATGTGTCTCCCTCCCACTCTTCCCCTGGAGAATTCTTAGTCACAGAGTTGACGTCATTCTTAGTTCCTTCCTCTGTTCCTATGGTACTGGATACCCTCGTCATAAAATTTGTCACAGTAGGTTGTAATTGCTCATGCACTTATCTGAATCCTCCACTAGATCAAAAATAGCTTCTTCATTGCTGTCTTCATATCCCGGCACTCTGCCTGGGACCAGGCTGAATGGAGCTGAGTTTACCTCTGAAATGGCCAAAGGCACACAGACTCAAGAAAAGACTCCCAGAGTGTCAAGCTCACAAAAACAAGAGTAGTCATCAAACCAGATAGCACAGCGATGGTGCAGTGAGGACAGGCAGGAGGTCAGGAGCCGAGGACATGAGGACCAGGCATCGGGATGAGTTTTCAGAGGCTAGAGTTATAGATGCTGACTGTGAACCCTGCCTGGGTGCCCAGACTCATTCCTTGGCTTCTGGCTGAGGATGAAGAGGTCAGACATGGGTTTTGAGGTACTAGGATAGGCCAAAGGCTCCACACTGGACATATAAGGTCCTATGCCGGTTCTAGAGGCTTACCCTGAGGGGTGCCCAGCCTCCAGGGCAGGTTCAGAGTGTTGGAAAGCTCAAGAGTGGCTCCGACATGGAAGCTCCAACAACTCAGGCAAGTGAGACAGATTAGGAAGTATTGGACATCAGGCAAGTTCAACTGCTAGCAAGGTTTATCCAGGGCTGGCCATGTGCAGTGCAGGAACCAGGCCTTGTAGTGGGAGAAGATACAGATAGGTGGGCATCAGGGTCCAAGTGGAGCTCGAAAGAAAACATAGCATGGCTTTTATTAGGCTGGGTCTCCCTAGACGGTGAGACATGGATTCCAGTGCAAGTGGTTTATTTTGGAGATGAAAGAACTATGCCAGGAGAGTAGAGAGGGGAGGCAGGTAAGGAAGGCAGCTGACTAGGTGCGTTATAAAACAAATTCCCCCTGTGGGCACCCGGAGCTCCATCTGACTTGGGGGGCTCTGGGCGCCAGTGTAGCACATGTCGAGCATCCTACATGAGAAGGTCAGGAGCTCAGGTATTTTCTCACCAATTCCCACCCATAATTTGTTGTTTTCTTCTATCTTCTGGCTGGGGTAAAGTGACTTTAGCACCAGAAGCCGTCAGGCAAAGAGGTGCCATGTTGGCAGTGGGACTTTGGGGCGGTGTGCACTGAATTGATGAGGCACAAGGGCTGTGAGCTGCCAACACATCTGCTACAAGGATTTAACCTTGAAAGCTCATCCCTAGAGCATCAGACACCAGAGCCAGTTTTAAGGAGGTGTGTGTAGTGTGCCTCTGAGTACTTGAGCTGACTGCTGACACATCCCTTGCCCACTGACATGGTGTGGCTGAATCTGCAGATGCTCTTGCTGGACAGAGACTCTAGAGCAGAGAGGCCCCGTCTTGATTCCTTTGCATTCCCTTGTCCCCTGGGCCTGCTGTGGAGAAGACATTTAAGAGCTCTTGATGAACAGAACTAAAATCCAACTTGGGAGTCAGAGAGGAGAGGGACCAATTGCTCACTTGAAGGCCCAGAAGCCACCATCAGTGACCAGTGTTCTCAGGTGGGATGCCTGCCTCACCTGAGCCCCCTGTGAGAAGAAGTAGCATCAGTAGCGGTATCAGTGGATATATACAGAAAGCTTTCTATCTGCCAGACAATGTACTCCAGTCCTTATACATGCTTTTCATTTAGACATCATTGCCCTTGGCGGTAGGTATTAGAAGCATCCTTATTGTACAGGTGAGGAAAACTTGAAGGTCCAATGATTCCATTTTTCTTGAGCCTCTATTCTTTGACAGTAGTTCCACTTGAGATACTTACCTTCTCCTTACCTGTTACTGTGAATGAAGCTTGTCCCAAATCCAGGGCTGGTCTTGCTGGGTTGAACTCAGAGCAGGATCCTTGCACTTTGGAAATCAGAGGGGGCCAGACTCAAGATCTCACTGTACAGCATGGAGAAACACCTGTTCCAAGGTCACATAGCCAAATCTGGAGCCCCCATCCCCACCCTGCCCATGGATTCTAAGACCAGAGTTGTATTTTTTCCTCCTCCATACTGCCTCTACTGCTGATAGAAGGGCAATTTCTAAAATAATTTTGTTTACGTAGGATGTTTTCTAGGTTATAGTTTCCTGAATGAATATTTTATGTATGTGTGTGTATAAGTGGATGCCTTATAGAATTGTTGTGCAATGTTCAGTCTAGGAGAAAGGGCTAATTTTTGGCAAGAATTCTGTGGCTAATAGAAAGAGCTTCTTGACTGGACCAAGGGCTGGACCTTGGGAAAGAACACTGAGGGAGATTGAGGCAGCCCTGCTCTCCAGCGTCTGCAGCTGCCTACAGGATGAGATGGGGTTGACCTGAAGGCAGGGCCAGGCAGTGCCCTCAGGTGGCTTGCTTTGACCAGTTCCTTAGTTCACAAGTTCTACATATTCACTCCAATATTTAGGACATTGTCCAGGAAAATGATTTTGACTGCTATTGGAAAGGTATCTTTCTCCACAAGAGTTTTGGATGTGTTTCACCTTCCAATTTTGATAAGTGAGAGCAATAGTTTCCTAGCTGGGTCTGTGGAGGAAATGAGCAAGGTCCTGGTCACGCTTTGGCTGATGTCCATCCCCCTACCCCCACATACTCGTCTCTGCTGTTGGCTTGGGAGAACCCAGGTCCTCACTTGGGAGAACCCAGGTCCTCACTTGGCTGCCAACCTTCTCCTTCAAGGCCCCCAGGATGTTGTATCTCTGTCTGGCTGATTTATCTTCCCTTAGGTTTGAGTTTCCAAGAGACAGACAATCTGAGTGTCCCATTTCTATATCTTCTTGTCCACATTCACATGGAACAATTCTGTGGTTATTTTTCCTGACCGTTCCCCAATGTCATCTGTCTCTGGAGTTAATGTAAAAAATGATAAAACTTTCTATCAGTCCCTGGGCCAGACCAACATTCCAGGCAAGGCCTCATTCTCTCTGGGAACTGAGAAGAAGTGGGTCCCGGTGGAGGGCTCCCACTAGAGTCCTTTTTCACCATACCGCACTCTCTCAGCAAGGCCACAGGTGTGCTCAGACAATGACATCTGAAGGAAAAGACAGTATGAGGTGGTGCTGATGAAGATAAACACATCATGGGTTCCCAGACCTGACTGCACCATCAGATATTCCTGGAGGGTTTTCAAAAATTATAGAATCTTTGTGTTTGTATCAGTTCACTTTTGTTATATAACAAACTGCTTCAAAATTTAATGGCTTAAAACATCAGCCATTTATTTAGCTATGATTCTGTGGAGAGTTCTTCTGCTCTGCACCTGCTTGTCTGATCTTAGTGGGGTTCACTTAAGCACTGTGGTCAGCTTTCAGATTACCTAAGGCCTGGCTTGTCTAGAATGGCCTCCCTCACATGGCTGGTGGCTGGCAGGCTATTGGCTGGTTTGACCAATGCAATGGGCTAGATGTCTCTCTTTTTCCAGCAGGCTAGCTCAGGCTCATTCACATGGAGACACACAGAATCCAGGAGCAGATGGGATCCCCAAGGCACAGTGCCTTTCTTGTTTTTGTTTGTGTCACACTTACTAAGATTCTATTGGTAAAACAAGTCACATGGACAAGCCTAAGGGCGTGGATACAAGAGATATAAACTAATCTGGGTCATTATTGCAACTATCTACCACAGATTTTTACTTTAGACTCACTGAATCAGACTATGGGGGCTGGCCCCAGAAATCTCTAGTTTTAACCAGTTCCCATGGTAATTCTCACATAGCTGCTCCATAGAAAATCATCTAGGAGCACTAAAAACAATGAATTGTCAATCCAGAAGCCTGCAGAGGCCAAGAAAGGAACATAAATGTGTGACATAACAGGTGTAGTGTGACAGGGAATGCTTGGTCTGGGCAAACTGGACAGACCCTAAATGGAAGAAATTCACATCCTTTTTTTAATGTACTGACCAGGCCAAACCACATGTGTCTAAGTGGCATGTGGCCATAAGCCAGAGTCTCTCATAGGCTCAGTTTTATAAGATGATTACCCAAACTATTAGAAAGACAGGTGGCTCAGGAACGAGGGTCCCACATCACTCCACAAAGATCCCTACTCTCATCCCAGCTGCCCAGCCACAGGTATTCACCCGGGACAACTGGCCCCCAGGACTTCTCCTTCCTTCCTGTCTTGGACTCAAATTCACCCTCCTGCTGAAATCTTCCCCAACCATCCCTACTTTATTTTTCTCCTTAGCACTCATCACTGTCTGACAGTTTACTGCTTCTCCCTCTCCCACAAAAGCATAAGCTCCATGGTCTCCAGTCTGTTTTGTTCTGGATCCTCAAGGCCTGGCACTTGGTGGACACTTGATGAGTATTTCTCCAATGAATGGAGAAATTTCATTTTGATTTGCTAGCCAGAGTCTGGCCTCAGGAATGGTGCCGGCCTGGCCTCAGTTATCTTTCTGTGGACTGAAACCATGTTGATGGAGTAGGTTCTTTTCATGTATGCTCATCTTCCTCCAAATCCATTTGCATTGCAAGAATTTTCTTTTGTGGATTCTCAGAAGTGGGTGAAACCTTTCTGTTTTCTCTGAGTCAGGCCTCTTCTGGAGGTGGAACAAGGAGGGAGGGAATGCAGGAACCAGGAGTAAGAAGGTGTTTGGAGACCTCTGCTTTAGGTGCTATTCCACCCAGCCTTATGTATTTATGTATTTAGTGAGAACATTTAAGTGCTACTATTAGCAAATTTCAGTTGTATAATACACTTGTCAACTACAGTCATTGTATTTTACAATAGATCCTCAGACTTTCTCCATCTTATAGCTGAAAGTTTGTAGCCTCTTCTATTCCCCTACCTCAGGCTCTGCCAACCACTTTTCTACTGTTTCTATGAATTGAATTTTTTTTAATGATTCCACATAAAGGCAATATCATGAAGTGCTCATCTTTCTCTGTCTGACTTACTTAGCGTAATGTCTTTAAAGTCCATTCATGTTGTCACAAATGGCAGGATTTCCTTCTTTCCATGGTTGAATAATATTTTGGGTATGTGTACCACATCTTCCTTATCCATTCATCCATTGATGGACTCATGTTTTTTCCGTATCTTGGCTCTTGTGAATAATGTCACACCACTCAGCATTTAGAATGCAGACCATTAGGACTAGAAGGAATAACTGGAGAGGGGAGAGGTGTTTGTGTGGTTAGTGCAGGGCAGGCAGCTCAGTGTATCACAGGGTCCACTACTTACTTACATGGGGAGCAACCAAATTTACTCCTCCCACCCCAGATCTTACAGGTGAGGAAATAGAGATGCAGAGATGTTAGAAATCTTCCCAAGGCCCCAGAACCTATCTGAAACTCCACTCTCCCACTTCTCAGCTCACAGAGTTCCTACCACACCATCCTGCCCCTTCTTATCCTAGAGGAGTAGGCAAATCAGAGTTTCCTTACCAAACCAAATGCTACTTTGTGTGCCTCTGAAGTAAATAATATACATGGGCCCTAAAACGCTTTTAGAAAAAAGAAAAGAATGTAAGCATTTTACAAAGACAAACAAACTCTCTTAGTGGCTGGAGTTCCAATTATTCAAGAGAGGACCAGACTTTTAGTAAGTCCTTTTAAAATATAGGGGAGCAGGAGTACAATATGGCAGGACCATATTGTACCATATTCTCAGTCAGAGAAGAAATGAAGTCGGTGGGAGAAGTTGCTCTTGTGTCTCATTGGGGGCAATACTTCTTCAACAAATGCTTGGCTCTCACAGAATCTTTCAACTGCTTGTTTTGCATCTTGCTGGAGGCAGGTGTGAGGAGCTCAGGCTGCTTTAGATTATGGTTTCCAGGCTGGAGATAATGTGCATTTCCAAGTGCCAAATGTTCAAGGCAGACACACCGTGTTCCCGTTTGGAAACCTGGGACTTCTTGGACGAGAACATTTCACATAAAACATGAAAATTCAGTAGTTCCAAGTATGAGAGAAGTTGCAGATTCAGGTTCTTTTCTGATATGCCTCAAAGTGTGTCCAGATGGCCCACTGGAAAAGGCGCGTTGCTTTCCGATGCCAAGAAGTTGGCCTGCAGGGGTCTCCCATAGTCCAGTTTGCGGGAGGCAGGTGGTATCACTAATTGGGGTGGATTCAAATGACATGTGATCAGAGGAGATCTGTGCTCATTTGCTTTTGTGCTCATCTGTGGGACAATAAGTTCCCCATGTCTCAGGGCTCTGGCAGGAGGGGAAGCTGGTCCACCTCTGCCAGAATATCCCAAAATGGAATCCGATCTTTGGATTGGGCCCTGTATTTGCACAAGAACAGTGTTTGCTCAACTTGCCTTCTGCCTCCTGGAGTGTCCTTGGCTTGAATGTTGAAAGGTCTGTGCCAGAGGCCAGTGGGATGCTGACTCTGCAGAGAGGGTGGTGAAGCCTAAAAGCGACTTTTCACATGTGCTTTTCAGAAGTGTCAATCATCCTGGGGGAGGCTTCAAAGAGACAAGGGTGGAAACAAGAGACTGATAGGGGTAAGCAAAGGAGAAACAGTGAGTGAAGGCAAAAGCTCAGCCCTATGCCTGAGTATTTAGGAGCTAAACAGAAGTTGGAACTCTCCCTGCTAAAGGAAGTCTACTGAGTTGCCTGCAGACCAAGATAGGAATACTACAGGGCTGCCAGTTGGATTCATGATCATCTTCAGAAACAATCATCTGAGCCCAGTGATGATCACTGGCAGAGGTAGAAGCACCCACCAGCTTCAAATCTCTATGCCCAGCCCAGACCTCAGCCCTGAATGCCAGGGCTGTCTATACAACTGCTTATCTGGCATCTCCACTCAGATGTCTCATAGGCACCTCACATTTCACACATCCAAAAACAAGCTCCTGACCTTTACTGTCTATATGGAGCCTCTCAGAGTTTTATGTCTCAGTCAATGGCAAGTCTTCCCTCCTAGGAGCTTGGGCAAAACATCTTCTAGTCACCACTGACTCTTCTCTCTTGTTCACACTCTACATGCAATCCATCAGCACATCCTGGTGGCTGGGCTCTCAAAATATATCCGAATCTATTTCTAATGGCTTCCACTGCCACCATTCTGGTCTGAGCCATCATCACCTCTTGTCTGCAGTATTGTGGCAGTCTCCTAATTGGTCATCTACTCCTTATGTTCTTTCCTCAGCACAGCAGCCAGAGCAATCCTCATTTTTTGCTTATGAAAAAGAGCACAACTTGCTGCCAGCATTAATTTAATTTTACATAAACATGCTCTTTGAGACTGAAGTAAATCTAATTCGTTTTCAATGCGAAAATGAAATATAAAAACTGTTCTGTTATTTCTAAACAGAACTTGTCTCTAATCCTAATGTAACAGAAATGTATATATAAATCGGATTCATCAAATGAATCTTTGGCTAACAACTATTTGAGAATGATATTAACATCATGCTTAGGAATGCTATGTTTTCTAGGATTTGACATTTTCAGCGATCAAGAATTACTACATTTTATAAATGGAAATACCACTACTAAAACCAGAATGCTATAAATAGAATAATGTTATTTGTTTCTGAAGATTATCAATATACTAGAACGATGCGAGAATAATAATAAAAGTGAGATATTTTGTGGCAAACTTTGGGGATAAGTTTAGGACTGTAATCTGCAAGTTATCTTGGATTTTACTTAGTAAAATCCAAAGTCCTGGCTGTTGTCCTTCATATTCTGGCCTGCCACCCCATCTCCAACCTCACTTCCCAGCTGGCTTCCCACAGTCCTGCCTTAGGACCTTTGCGTTTGCTCTACTCTTCTTGTTGAGCTAAAAGAGGGTGGCTCCTACCAGCTCTGCTACTAAGTAGGTGACTTGGGGCCTGTCCAGTCTCACAATGGCTTGACAGATACTGTGATGCCCATTCATATCCCCACAGTATTGACTTTTCTCAGTAATGGCTTCCTACTGGGGGCACCTGCCACTCTAAGTGGTGTGCTTGATTCTTGCCTGGGACAGGCCAGGGGGAATTTGTCTTTGTCCTTTGTATGGGGTGTTCTGGATGGCTAGTTTCCTAGAAGTCCCCAACAAGACTGAGTCCCAATTGTTGGTAATGGTATCTGATTTGATAAAATGTATTATTTGTTTCCTTTCCTCTCTAGTGTTACTTTTCCACTTTCCTATGTGTTTTCTGGGATCACCTTCCAAATAAACCATTTGCTTTCAAATCCTTATCTCAAGGCCAGCTTCTGGGGCACCAAAATTACGACAATTGCTTCCAGCTTCTGCTGTGTTAGAGACATCTAAGGAGACAGTCCAAATGGCAAGGCCCTATCCACACTTTGTGACCCAGAGCTCAAAGTGCCAAGTCCTATTTTCCCAAAAAGACTCCTGCTCATGGCTTTCACATAGATAAAGCATTGTAGGTCTCAAACACGTAAAAACAGACTCATTGCAGAGACCAAGAAAGAAGTCCTTTTGTGGTACCATGTAGTTTCTCACATGCTAGGGACCATCCTCCTGGAGTAAACAATGTACTGGTCATCATCCAGCAAGGAGAGAAAGATAACCTCAGTTCTCAGGGGTCCTTAGAATTTCAGAGCCTAGGTTTTGCAGATTGTGCTGATAACCTTAAACCTAGTGGCTTAAGACAATTACAATATTTATTTTGCTCACAAATCTGTGATGTGGCAGAGCTTGGTGGGGACACCATATCTCTGCTCCCATAGTGTCAGCTGGAATGCCTCAGAGGCTGAGGTTTGAATCATCAGCACTCATGTCTAGAGGTTGATTGCAAAGACTTGAATAACAGGGTCTCCTCAGGCATCTTTCTTTGTTCTCTGTTGTCTCTCCACAGAATCTCTTCCGCATGATGACTTCATGGTAGCCAGACTTCTTACATGGCAGCTTGGAGCTCCAAAGTTGCTTGTCCCAGGAGAGAGCTTGGTAGAAGCTGTTAGTTTTTATGACTTAGCCTAGGAAATCATGCAACATTACTTCTGCTGAATCCTATTGGATGAGTTACAAAGGTCCACCCACATTTGTCCATCTTTGTCACATAGATCTTTGCTTTTAGGTCTGTTGGTGTTATGTTACTCATGGCCAAGAGCTGCTAGTTTGCAGTGAAAGTATCTATTTAGACCCAGAAAAACATTGGCTGATGCTGGTGTACCAGGGGTCTCTGGTAGACCAGAGCTAGAACGTATTTTCTCCTGCTAGAGAGATTGAGCTGACTCCCAAGTGTTTGTATGAGTTCCTATACATGTTTTGTGTTTTTGTTGTTGTTGAAAGAGTAGAAGAAAAGGAGAGATGGAGGGTGGAAACGGCAGGGAGCTGACTCCTGGACTATCCTCTGGGACCGTTGGAAGAGGCAGAGACAAAAGGCAAAAGAGCCGTTTTCATGAGGCACTTTTTATTTTATTTTTTAATTATGGTGACATTGGTTAATGAAATCCAGTAAGTTTCAGGTGTATATTTTGACAGTAAGGAACATGCATAAAAAAACGACACACACACACACACACGCACACGCACACACACACACACACATGCACACATTGCATTAAGTGTTCACCACCCATTGTTTGATTTATTTCTGTCACCACATATTTGACTGCTGTTACCCCATCTACCTTCCCCCTTTCCATATCCTGACCACTGTGAATAGTGCTGCTATGAACATTGGTGTGCAAATATCTTTTTGGATATGGGTTTTCAAGTCTTTGGAGTTAATACCCAGTAGAGGGATGGTTGGATCATATGGTAGATCAAGGGTTAGTTTTTTCAGAAACCTCCATACTGTTTTTCATAGTGGCTGCACCAACTTGCAGTCCCACCAGCAGTGTATGAGGGTTCCTTGTTCTCTACATTCTCTCCAACACTTGTTATTATTTGTCCTATTGACAACAGCTATTCTAACAGGCGTGAGATGATATCTCATTGTGGATTTGATTTGCATTTCCCTAATAGCTAGTGATGACGAGAATCTTTTCATATATTTGTTGGCCATATGTATGTCTTTTTGGGAGAAGTATCTGTTCAGGTCCTCTGACCATTTTTTGATTGGATCGTTTGTTTTTTTGTTGTTATTGAGTTGTATGAGTTCTTTGTATATTTTGGATATTAGGCCCTTATCTGAGGTGTTGCTTGCAAATATATTTTCCCATTCAGATGGTTGTCTCTTTACCTTGTCGACGATTTCTTTTGTTGAGCAGAAGCTTTTTAGTTTGATATAGTCCCATTCATTTTTCTTAGCTGTTACTTCCCTTGCCTTGAGGTCAAATTCATAAAATCCTCTTTAAGTCCAAGGTCCTTGAGTTTAGTTCCTATGTTTTCTTCTATGCGCTTTATTGTTTCAGGTCTTATATTCAGGTCCTTAATCCATTTTGAATTAATGTTGGTGTATGGTGATAGACAACAGTCTAGTTTCATTTTTTTGCAGGCGGCCTTCCAGTTTTCCCAACACCATTTATTGAAGAGGCTTTCCTTTCTCCGCTGTATGTTTTTGGCTTCTATGTCAAAAATTATTTGTCCATATAAACATGGGTTTATGTTGGGACTCTCGATTCTATTCCACTGGTCTGTGTGTCTATTTTGCTGCCAATACCATGTCATTTTGATTACTGTCACTTTGTAGTATAATTTGAAGTCGGGCAAAGTGATACCTCCAGCCTCATTCTTTTTTTCAAGATGGCTTTGGCAATTCGGGGTCTTTTGTGTTTCCATACAAATCTTAATATTTTTTATTCTATTTAAAAAAAAAAAAGCCGATGTATAATGCTTTAGCTAATAAGGTCATTTTAACTATGTTGATTCTTCCATTTCAAGAACATGAAATGTCTTTCCATTTCTTTGTATCTTCTTCAATTTTTTAAATAGAATCTTATAGTTTTCCTTATATAGGTCCTTCACATGTTTCATTAGATTTATTCCTAAGTATTTTATTCTTTTTGTTGCAATTGCAAAAGGAATTATTTTTTCCACTTCTTTTTCTGACAATTCATTATTAGAGTATAGGAACACTATTAATTTTTGAATGTAGATTTTGTATCCAGAAACTTTACTGTATTTGTTTATTGTTTTTAGTAGTGTTCTTGTGGAGTTCTTAGGGTTTTATATACAGAGAATCATGTCATCTGCAGATAGTGACAGTTTGACTTCTTTGATTCCTATTTGGATGCCTTTTATATCTTTCTCTTGCCTGATTGCACTCGCTAGGACCTCCAATGTTATACTGAGTAACAGTGGTGATAGTGGACAGCCTTGTCTTGTTCCTGATCTTGAGGAAAGGTGTTTAGTTTTTCATCATTCAGTATAATGTTGGCTGAGGTTTTGTCACATATGGCCTCTATTATGTTAAGTTATTTTCCATCTATACCAATTTTGTTAAGAGTTTTGATCATAAATCGATGTTGTATCTTGTCAAAGGCTTTTTCTGCATCTATTAATATGATCATATAATTCTTATTTTTTAATTTGTTTATGTGGCATATCACATTAATCAATTTGTGTATATTGAACCATCCTTGTGCCCTGGTATAAAGCCCACTTGATCATGGTGTATAATCTTTTTAATATGTTGTTGTATTCAGTTCACTAGTGTCTTATTTAGGATTTTTGCATCTGTGTTCCTGAGAGATATCGGTCTGTAGCTTTCTTTTTTTGTGTTATCTTTACCAGGTTTTGGTACAGGGTAAAATTAACTTCATAAAATGAGTTAGGAACTCTTGCTTCCTCTTTGATTTTTTGGAAGAGTTTGAGGAGAATAGGTATTAAATCTTCTTTCAATGTTTGGTAGAATTCACTGGTGAAGCCATCTGGTCCTGGATTTTCACTTTTTGATGATTGTTTCGATTTCCATACCTCTGATTGGTCTATTTAGACTTTCCAGTTCTTCTTGATCCAATCTAAGAAGATTGTATTTTTCTAAGTACTGGCCCATTTCTTCTAGGTTATTAAATTTGGTGTTGTATGCTTTTCATAGTATTCTAGTATGATCCTTTGTACTTCTGCAGTGTCTGTCATGATTTTTCCTCTTTCATCCCTTTGTTTATCTGTGTCCTTTCTCTTTTTTCTTTAATGAGGCTAGCCAGGGTTTGTCAATTTTATTTACCTTCTCAAAGAACTAGATCTTTGTTGCATTTAATTTTTCTATCATTTTTTTTCAATTTCATTTATTTCTGCTCTAATTTTGATTATTTCTTTCCTTCTGCTGACTTTACATTTCATTTATTCTTTCTTTTCTAGTTTCTAAAGGTGGAGCATTAGGTTGTTTATTTGGGCTCATTCTTGTTTTTGGAGATAGGCCTGTAATGATATGAACTTTCCTCTTATGACCACTTTTGCCGTGTCCCAAAAGTTTTGATATGTTGTACTATCCTTATCATTCATTTCTATGTATCTCTTGATCCGTTTTTATTTCTTCTCTGACCCAATTATTCTTCAGTAGCATGTTGTTTAATCTCCACGTATTTGTTGTTCTTCCTGATTTCTCTCTGCAGTTGATCTCTAGTTTCAAAGCATTATGAACATAGAATATGATTGGTATGATTTCAACCTTCTTATATTTGTTCAGCCTGTCTCTGTGTCCCAGGATGTGGTTGATTCTTGAGAATGTTCCATATGTACTAGAGAAGAATGTATAAGCAGCTGTTTTGGGGTGAAAGGCTCTATAAATGTCAATTATGTCCAGTTGGTCTAATGTGTCATTTAAGGATGTTATTTCCTTATTGACTTTTGGATGATCTGTCTATATCCGGCAGTGGGGTATTTAGGTCTCCTACTACGATAGTGTTTTGGTCTTTTCTCCCTTTAGTCTGTTAGTAATTGCTTTATATATTTCAAGGTTCCCTGATTGGGAGCATAGATATTAATAAGTGTTATGTCTTCTTGTTGTATGATTCCCTTTATCATTATAAAGTGTCCCTTAGTATCTTTCTTTACATTTTG